>NC_143255.1:107049726-107206953 GCF_984573655.1 Nuphar pumila | reverse complement strand
GACAAGATGGGAATGAATGTTATTCCGTTAAAAGATCTTCCTCCAGATGAGCTAAAAACTTTGACGCTTGACCTGCTTAAAAATATGGATCCTAGTGATCCACTAAATGAGAAGTCACGGGGACAGATCACCTTGGATGTTACGTATAAGCCTTTTAAGTCCGAGGATCTAGCAAGTGAATTTAAAGAAGGCTCAGGTGTAGTTGAGAAGGCACCGGAAGGAACCCCGGCTGGTGGAGGTCTGCTCGTAATAATTTTTCATGAAGCTCAAGATGTTGAAGGCAAGCATCACACCAATCCATATATACGGCTTCTTTTCAAGGGAGAGGAGAAAAAAACGAAGGTATCATCAGTTATATGTATAGTGCCAATTGGTATTTGCTTATCAGTTTCTGCTCAATGCATTCAATTGTTTACTGATTTTCTTTTCCTATTGCGGCTTCAGCACATCAAGAAAAACAGAGACCCAAGGTGGGAGGAGGAGTTTACTTTTACACTGGAGGAACCACCGACTAATGAACGAGTCCATGTCGAGGTCATTAGTCGGCCACCTAGCATTGGCTTGCATTCAAAGGTACATAAAATTTTTGCTGTTTTAGTTCAGGATGTATGAGCATGTTGATTTTTTGGATGCGGCAAGATGGTTTCCTTTTTCTTGATTGTCGTTGTCTTGGCTTTCAGTAGCAGCGGTAAAGGTTTTAGGTTTATGCATGTTGGCTTTCTCTGAATGGTTTCAACCATTGCATTTCTTTGATACTTCGATTCTGATTTTCATACAAATAGATAGAAATTAGTGCCTGACTGAGAGTATGGCTTTTTTTTCCCCTTCTTTTCAGGAGACTCTGGGTTATGTTGATATCAATCTCTCTGATGTTGTCAGCAACAGAAGAATCAATGAGAAATACCATCTTATCGATTCGAGAAATGGAAAGATTCAAATCGAGTTGCAATGGAGAACTGTCGGCGATGTATGATTATATTTGTCATTGAATGGTTTTTTTCTCCACTATCAAAGCTGGTAATTGGTAAAGGGAATTTTACTTGGGTTGTTTCCTTTCTCTTTTAGTTCCTTTTATTTGGGCTTTTTAAGTGTTGGTTTGTCCAACAATAACTGAAAGATAAATCCTTGTAAATACAGCTCACTGATTTGTTCAGTATATTGCAAGACATGTTCTTGTTCTTCCCTAATACCAAGTACTTTTCTTATGCTTTTATGAATGAGAGAGAGGTGGACTGCATGCCATCACATTTCAATATTTCATTCAATGAGAGCGGTTGCGATCTACCACTTATTATGTTTTGGGATCTGCTTCATTCATTGGCGTATAACCCCAGGTTTCCCTTGCCCGTGAGGGAGTACACCCAGCTTTTGCCTGGGCATGTATCACAAGGAGCTCATGGTCAATTGTCACTCAACACTAGATTTTCTTTTTTGAAAGACCAGCTGGGGTTAGGCGGACCCCTACTAGAACAACAGCCGCCTCATGTGGCAGAGGGATTCGATCCTGGGCCTTCAGCTTGACATAGGACCCCGCTTACCACATGGGATACAACCTCGGTGGTGGCACTAGAAATTGTTTGAAGCAGAGGCGTAGCTTTGGGGGGGGGGGGGGGGGGGCTCCCGAAACAGTTAAAAAATAAATAAATTTAAAAGCCCAGTCCTAGCCCAGCCCAGCCCTGACTGCAGCAAATAGTTTGATTTGTCCATATGAAATAGATTTTTATTAATAATTGCAGCCATCTTTTATTTTATCTCAAAAAAAAAAAAAAAACGGGGGCGCTGCCCCGAACCCCCGACTATCACACAAAATATTTTTTTTTGCTACACCCCTGTTTGCCCCTCCGCCCCCCCCCCCCCCCCCCCCCCCCCTCACATGAATCCTAGCTACGCCACTGGTTTGAAGTAAAGAAACCATACAATATAAGGCTATAAGCATATAAATTCAATCAGTCAGTGCTGGAAAGAGTTGGCAATTGAGCCTTTTCCTTAGAAATGCATGGTGGAACAGCAAATGTTCATCTCCTATGAAGTACGTGATGTTGACTGAACATGGTTTAAGAGGTTAGTTGCCCAATCCTTTACATGAAGTCAATCGATGGTTGCCGGTTTTTTAGGCCCAAACTTTTTGTACAGTTTTTTTGCCTCTCAATGCTGTCGCCCGGGCGTCTGAAATTTAGCCCATGACAGGTTGGTCCAGACCATCTAAACAACAACATCAATAATGGTCCAGGCCATGCAATCTTTGAGTCCATGACATCATCAGGAATTTTTTAATTTTATATGCAATTCTCTCTAAGGCTCTATTTGGGAGCCTTGCATTCACATCATCTCATGAAAACGCCATTTACATGTGTTGCAAAAAATATGATTTTGCCAAAATATGGTGTTGAGGATGGATTTGCCAAAAACATGAATGGTGTTGGGGCTGCCAATTCTATTCCCAAATGCAGTGTTTTGGTGACACCACTGCTCCCCAAACAACAGAGAGCATGAGGGCAGTGGGGGAATGACAACTTTGGTTGCAAATGGGTCGGATTCAGGAAGAGGATTTTGCAAATTTTGGCTGTCCTGGATCCAAACCATCTCCTCAATATATCTTGGGATCCAAAATCCTAACCGTTCGCATCATTAATGGCAACACACCTCTTATTCAAAGGCTCCCAAACAGAACCTAAATGAACCAGGACTGGGGACCCGTTTGGATATGGGGTGGATCAAGCTAAATCATCGTCTCTGTTCTTTCAGGATCAATTTCAATTTCATATCATATTTGTATTTCATGAGAACCTAGCATGATGCCCCTCTATGAGTTTGCATGCAGAAGGCACATTGGGTTGGTTCTAGCTCAATTTTTGACCTGGATCCCATTTGTTTTAGAGAGGGGATCAGGTCAGAGGCACCTTTGATGCCGTTCATATTAAAAATAAATGGCACCAATCAAACGGTGAATAAGGCTCATTGTGAGCCATTCATTTTAAACCATCCAGCTGCCGTCCATCCAAAACCATCCATTCATTTTAAACTCAGGTTAGATCCAAGCTCAAAGCCCATTATCCGTTAAAAGGTTCTGAGTAGATTCAACTAAGACATCCATGACAAAAATGAATGATCTGCCCTTGCTGTCATCTTCCATGGCTTGTTTGTCACATGGACACTGTTACAGATACGAGACACGAATGCACAGTTTTTTTTTTTTTAAAAAATAATACATGTAAGGTTTTTACACTCTCGTTTGATAAAAATAAATTTGATATTGTATATTAGTATTAACAATCATTAAAATATTAAAATGATATTGAACATGTCATGTGGCATATCTTATGTATCGTGTCGTGTTGCATGTTACCGTCACCTGTATAACGTGTCTGCATGGGACATACATGAAATGAAGGTGGGGCATTGACATTTTGATGTGTTCATAAACGATTTGGGTTCGGGTCCGATGTAGCTCATACCAGATCCAACCAAAAAGATATTGGTCAATTGATTCAGATTTGGATGGAGAAAGGAAACACCAAGTTGAAATAAGTACATGTGAATGTGATCAGATTCAGATGTCTGTTGGAATTGGATATCCATCAGATCCAATAGTACAATGCTAAACTGAATCCAAATCCCATTGACCGTCACATATTGTTTTGGTCAAGGAATCTAACTAATCAAAGTTGAATTCGCATTGGATATTGGATAACATCCAACCCCTTAACATTCTTACTTATCCATGCCCAATTCTAATATCAAATCACCATTTTCCGAGGTGGAATTAGCTTAGAGTAAAGGAGGCAGGATCCTGGATCATGGACACGAAACTGGCCCATAACCGATCTGCTTACCACTTAGTCAGCAGAGCGTGACCTGGAAGGGTTCAAATGGATCACATATAATTGGATATCTGATTAAAATCTGACACGTTATTTTGAGATTCGAATCCTTAAATTAATATCTGAATGTCCATCCAGATCGGATTTGGATTTTCTTTCTTGGATTACTTTTGAGTTCGTATCGGGTTCAGATCATTATTTTAGGTCAGGTCTAGTTCAGATTCATTCAAATCCAATGCATTTGCATTTTTCGCATGTAAAGAGTTTGCTTTTAATCTTTTCTACAGGTTATTACAGCTTACCGCATATATTACAGATCCAGATTCAACCCTACCTCATTGGATATGATCTGTATTCTAACTGGGATTCGGATCTACTGCTTGTATTTCAAATTCAGATTCGGATGTAACACTATCCAGACCAATGTTGTCAGAATCGTATTGGACCCTGGCCGATTTGGGATCCGAATTTAATCGCCAATTTCTAACCAGCAAATGACACATGTCAAGAAAAATATTAAAATAATATAAAAAACTATTTGAAACCATTTTTAAAAATTATTTAAAAATAAGCCGAATCAGTTCAGTTACGTATCAATTTTTTGCTGATACGATACCAATCTGCCGGTTCAGGCTGATTCGCAAGGATACTTACAGCATTCATCCGGACCGTATGTGATCCGTTTGCACCGAGAGACACTGGAAGGCTGGAACTGGAAGCGGATCCATATCCGATTCGAATCGCCCGGGTTAAATTTCATTCCGACTCTGGTTTCAGAACTCCGGTACTAAAATTACGAATTTACTATCAAGAGGAGAGCGAAAACCAGGAGCTATCCCTCTATAAATACCGAGGCGGTACAAAACTGGGAGTCCCGCTCTTCCCTCCAATTTTCGTCGAAAGCTTCTTCAGAACGCAACGTCGTTCCTCTCCCTCTCTGATACTCGTCAAGAAGAATAAGGGTGATCTCTCTGTCTCTGTCTCTCTCTCTCTCTCTAAATTTTGGCGAAAGGATTCCTTCGATTTTGGTATTCTCATCGATCTTGACGATAACGCTAGGGCTTGGAAATTCGATCACTCCGAGAATTTTCTATGTACGTTGAATCGCAGAATCTCTGCATAATTTTCTTATTCTATTCAGCCATTTGTGCTGGCAATGTGATTGATCCTTTCTGATTCGGTCGTCTCAGTGCTCATTGCATGCGATTTCGCGGTTCAATGAAACGGTTGGATGCGTCGATGAGGCGATCGTGTATCTACTGAGTTCCATGGGGAAGAGGAGTTTAGATGCGGTTGTCGTTCTGTCGTCGTCGGACGATGAGGTTGAAGGTGCGTCCGGGAGTCGGTGTCGCGGTAAAGCCAAATCAGAACCGTTGAGAAATGCCGTTCGTAAGAAATCCAGAGATTCAAGGAGAGCTTCGGTATCGGGGGCTCGGTTTCTTGCAGAACCATGCGAGGTTCAAGAGGTCGTTTTTTTTCCTTTTCCGTGGTCTTGTTTTTGCGTTTTTCTTTTGCTGTTTCTCGTTTGTAAGGCGGTGCGATAAAGATTTGCTTAATGGGGATTGTCGGAGCAATGGTTTTTTTGCTATTGTGATGCACCAAATTTTTTCTTAATGGGGGTTGTTGAAGCAATGCTCGTTTTCCCCCTTTTATTTCTTATTATTCTTTTTTTGTGGATAGGATTGTATTTATCATTTTGGTATTCTTTTCTATAACCGTCTGTAACCTTATATTAGTCGTTTCCGTGATATAAGCTTGTAAGGACGTCTTTTTTTTAGGTGGGTGGTCATGCTATATTTTATCGGTTTGTAACGTGTCATGGACACCGGGAAATAGTTTTTGGAAATACTTTGTCTCTAGTATTTTTGCATTCGTTGTTCTGCTGATAATCCTTTAATCACTTAGGCCCTCCTTGGCTGTATTTATATTTATTATTCAGAAATAGTTAATAGAAATTGCATTTCTAAATAGTCTATAAACATAAACAAAAACAAATAGTTGTTCAGTTGATGCCACGCGCTATCCAATCTCACCTGGCCAGTTTCTGACTTCGTTGAGCCCTTGTTCAGCAGCTCAACAGCTGTCTCACCTTTGTCTAACAATAGACATCCTTTTCCTCTCCTAACAATGTCGGCTACCATTGCCGCGAACTGGGACTGAACGTGAATGGGAGCAGCAGGGAACCCTCTTGCCCAAGGCTGGCGAATTGTGCAAGTTGCCATTTTAAAAAGAATGTTAGACATCATGATAATCTCATGGTTATATTGTGGAATTATCAATATTCTCAAAGTAACGTGACAAAGTATCTTTAGTATCAAATTGTGGAAATCTTGCACCAATACCATGATACTTTCAGAGCAGCGGAAATATTCCCAACTATGATATGAATATAACCTGCAATTCTAAAAGCTAATGTGATATGATTCACTTATAGCGATTTTTTTTTGTTCTCTAGTTTTCTTATGTGTCTACTTATGGAATTTTGAACTGTATTGCTGTTCAAGTGATTGAAATTGAGATTTTATTCTGTGAATATGTATTTATCTTTTATTGTCATAGGACTTATAGTAGTTACTGAGAATATCAAAATTTGAAATGTCTTACTTTCTCACTGGCATAACAAGTTAAGGCGATTCAATCAAGTTGTTTTTTTTTGTTGTCTTTGTAGTTTGTTCTTCTTCTGTTGAGTGCTTGACAAAGTTTTAATTGTTTGTGAACTGCAGAATGTTGCTAGTTTTCTCCCATCAGATCTTTGTGAAGATCTTCTTCAGTTTACTTCTGTCCCTGGTAGGTTTACTGTGTGTGATGATTTCACTTGTACTTTTTCTTCCTCCCACAGTTTGTCAGCATAATGATTGCCAAAATTCCACCATGAGAAATTTTTTGTACAGTCTAAGTTAAAAGATTGGTTGGGCACTTTAAAAAGATATATTGTTAAAGCCTTTCTGTAACATGTGTTCTATGTGTAACATGTGATCATGAAGAACTTGTTGGACGATTAGTTCTTTTGAATATCACATCCTTCAACCATGCACATGTTTGATGTAATGTTACTGAATTTTTTTGTTTGTAATTTTGGTGTCCAAGTTTCTTGCTTACATGAACAGATTATGTACTGGAAGTATTCCATCCAATGTTATGAAAATCCTTGAGGTGTAGCATAGAGCTCCACCAAAAACTAAAGCGGTAAAGCATACTTAGTTGGCATCCGCCTAGTGGTGAGCCCCTAAAAAGGCTTAGGCGGGGCCTAGGTGGGCCCCCAAATAAATAAAAAAAACAGTAAGAAACATGTATACAACATAAAATAAATCAACAATAAGCAATAAACAAATAATATGTCATTGAACACTGTAAAACAATTATATTACATAATCTTAACCTGCAACTAACAATGTGAATGAACAGATTAAGAATAAATTAACAATTTGAATAAACAAACCATACAACTAACAATGTGAATGAACAATATACAAAAAATAAAGTCATGTATACAAAAAAATTAATAACAATAGACATAATACAAACAATAGACAAATAATGTCTTCTTCTCAATAATAGACATAATATAAGCAATAGATAAATAATATGTCTTCTTTCTCGACAATAGACATAATACAAGCAATAGACAAATAACATGTTTTTTTCTTCTTCTTCTTCTTCTTCTTCTCGAAGAAGAAAACAAATGATGTTTTATAAAAAAAAGCCTAAGCTCTAAAAAAAGCCTAGGCGGCACCTATGCAGCAATATAGGGCCCCACCGCCCAAACCTGGTCGCCCAAGTGGTGGGGATGCTCCTAGGCACCACCTTTGACAACTAAGAAAATGCAAACCTTAAATTTTTTTTAACTTAAAAAAACATTTAAAAATATCTACAAATACAAACAAATAAAAAAAGTGCTTTATTGATGAAGCAACAACCAATAAGATATAAAAAACCTCAAATAAATTACCGAAAAATATGAGATTCGCATGTAAAAGTAACATTAATGCAATAACTTGATCTATGTTAGTATCTAAGAAATAAAATATGATCATTCAATAAAAAAATAAGTAACAAAATCACTAACAATCAAATTTCTCGACATCATGTCAGCATCAGAAAATGCATATTAGCATTAACAACCAAATGTTAGTGTATTTGTTCAAAAATCTAAAAAATGAGAATATTACAAGTTTACAACATTCACAAGTGTAAATGGACCAAAAAAACATAATGCTATGATACAAAATAGGGTCTAGGCTCTTGTGTCTCGTTATCATCAATATCCAAGCCTTCAATATCATTATTTGAGGAATTCATATTAACAAGTTCTCTTTCATTCTCATTATCTATCTCTTCATCATCTGCATTTTCTTCCTCCACATCTTCCGTCACTGTTTTCCTTTAATAAAAAATCTTCTATTAAATACTTATTGCATATAATTAAAAAATACACCTACATTCATAGTAAGTAAAAGGAATATAGTTTTACATAGAGCTCTTGATGAATTGTCTTGCTTAGAACCACTTTGTGAAACATGTTTATGTTGAAGTTTGGGTCCAACCATGAATCCTCCAACCAGCTGGGATCGCTAAGCTATACTGGATCTTCTTGCTCAACAATTCACTTATCATTTGAGTCTATATGATCTAGACATATAGGGTCTTAGGTAGCCCTCCTCATATTTCTCTTCCTTAACTTATATTTACATGACAAAAACCAGTGCATTTATCTTTTCTTGTTCAAGTCTATTCTTTCATTTTGAATGCACATATAATTTCAAATCATTAATAATCAATTATAAAATAATTGAACATATAGAAATATATTTGAAAAATAAAATACAAATTCACATAGTGACACATACGAATGAGAAAGTAATCTAATTTCTCTTACAACCTGATGCACTACACATCAACCATAGAATTTAAATTGCAAAGTTCATCAACTCAGGATTTTTGTGCCCAAATAAACTCCATCTATCAGCTGCATTCAAATAAAACAATAAAAAAATGATAAAAACATTAATAATGATAATAACCCCTTTGCATTTTTAAATGCATGGATTTAATAGAAAGACAATAAAAACATTGTAATGTTACCAAGACTTTTTAGTTTCCTTGTTGTAATGACTGTCTTTCTACCAAACAACCCCTTTGCCTTTTTAAATTCATCGATTTGTGTTGTAATTTTTAATCTAACATTTGCATTAGAAATCATTTTTTCAAGACAATCATAAAAACCACTTATAACTTCTCCATCTGAGTTGAAGTTGTTAACATAATGAAATGGAGTGTTTAAATAATAGGCAACTGCATGTAAAGGCTTATGGAGTTGCAAGTTTCATTGCATGTCAATGATCTCTCAAATAGGTTTATATTTGCTTTTCATATTACCAAGATTCAAAGCAATTTCCTTCTTTTCTTTATCCATTGCCTCGTACAAAAACCTTATAGTAGGCTCATTTGCATCAATTAATCTCAATACTTTCACGAGCGGCAACGTAACTTTAATTGCATAAGATGTAGCAGACCAAAACTTATGATCATTAAGAACAATATGTGCAATGTTCTTAGCATCCACCTTCTTATAGTAATCAAATCTAAAATCTGAAGACAAAAACATAAACTTAACTCTTTCGTGTAACATTCAATACTATGAAGTGTGAGATATGATGTGGCAAAACGAGTGGCGACTGTATGTAGAAGTTCCCTCATCTTTGTGAACTTTATCATCAAATTTAATACCCTTGCATGACTATAGAAATACCTGACTTAGCACAAATGTCAGCTGCCAACTTCATATGTGATAAGATATATCCTCTGAGAGAATAAACAACCTCAATACTTAATAAATATCTCATGAAACCCATATCAAACATCAAAATTTTCTTTTAAAGCAGATTTAATTTCACTAACTCCCTTTTTATCACTTGTAATTATCATGTCGTCAACATATAATAATAATATCACAATATTTGTACTTATATTCTTAACAAAGAGACAATGTCATTTAAAACTCAAATTTATCATAATAATACTAAAACAGTCGTACCAAGCCTTAAAAACTTGTTTAAGTCTATATAAAGGCTTTTTTAATTTTAAAAGTTTTTCTTGCTTAATCTTAAAACCTGGCCGAGGATTCATGTAGACTTCTTCACTAAGATCCTCATTAAGAAATACATTTTTTACATCTAGTTGGTAAATAGGCTATTTTTGAGTGGATGCAATAGATTATGAGAGTTCTAACAATAGTCATCATGGTTACATGGGCAAATGTCTCTTCCTAGTCAATTTCATATTTTTGTGAATAACCTTTGCAACTAACCTAACTCTATATCGTTCTAAGGTTCCGTTACTTTTTGTTTTAATTTTAAAAACCCATCTGTATCCTATAGATTTCTTTTCAAAAGTTAAGTGTACTATCTCCCAAGTATGGGCCCTACGAAGTGCTTCAAGTTCTAAATTCATAACGTCAATCCAATGAGGACAATCTTTGGCTTCACTATAATGAGAGGGTTCTGTAATGAAGTATGCATAATTACAAGAACAATGTGCAAAAGCACATGCAAGTCCAAGAGTGGACAAAACAAGGCACGATACAAGCACAAAAGTGCATAAGCATAAGTCCACTATGGGACAATACAAAGAGCCAACATAGGGCTACACAAACAAGTAAAAGAATATGCACTTTATTGAAAATATGCGTTGAAAAAGCATTGAAGAATAGAGGGAAACACATCCCTTATTTATATACAAAGCCAAGGAGGGAGGCCATTGGGAGCTCCCCACATAGAGTTGTTGGGGAGCTCCCAACGACTCTATGATGGAGGCCCCAAATGGCTAGACAAAATACAAAAAAAAAGAATAATAAAATTAAATTAATAACTATTTCTAATAAACAATTATTATAAGTGAAAAGACCAAAATGCCTCTATAGGGCATTAACTATTGCAATACATGAGAATATATAAAATATATGAATATGGATATATATATACATATATTTTAACACCCTCCTCAAACTTACGTTGAAATGATTGAAAGTTTGCTAAGGAGAAAATAAATCGAGAAGCAAGAAGAGCTTTGGTGAAGAAATCCGTAAGGTGGTATTATGATGTGACATACAACAACGTAATAGTTTCTCTTATATACTCATCACGCATATAATGACAATCAATTTCAATATGTTTGGTTCGTTCATGGAAGTTGTGGTTGCTCGCAATATAGATTGCACTCTTATTGTCGCAACACATTTCGAAGGAATTGATATAATTACTCCCATATCATTGAGAAGACTTTTTAGCCAGACACGCTCCATTGTTGTCGTGGCTATTGCACGGTATTCAGCTTCAGTTGAAGATAATGATACTTGTTGCTGCTTCTTGCATTTCCATGAAATGAGTCACCTAAAAATACTTAAAATTCCGTAGTTGAGACTCTATCATTGAGATTTTCACCACAATCAACATCGGTATAAGCATGTAAATCTAATGAAGAAGATGAGGATAAGAAAACCCCTTTTGCTATAATATTTTTGATGTATCTAACAATTCCCAGAGAGAACTCATGTGCTTAGTGGTTGGAGCATGCTGAAACTGGTTGATAATATCTGGTCGAGTGATAGACGAGTAAGCGAGTGACCCAACTAGTTGGTGGTAATGTATAGGATCTTTAAGCAGAGTACCATCTTTCAGCCTTAATTTAACATTAATTACTTTTGGGGTTTCTATCTTATTATCTGTAATGCCTGGCTTTGTACAAATATCAGCAACAATTTTCATTTGAGAAAGAATGTACCCTCTCGGAGAAATACGCAACTTTACCTAAGAAATATCTTAAAAAGCCTAAATTAGATATATCAAAATTTTATTTTAAAATATTTTTTAATATCACTAGCCTAAAGTTGTTCGAAACGCGAGGGCTAAGGTATATAAGGAGATTTATGACAAGTTGGATACCAAAGAAGGCGAGAAGGATATTTATAGGCTTGCAAAGATGAGAGATAGGAAATCGAAGGATTTGGGTATGGTTAGATGTATCAAAGATGAAACGCAAAGGGTTTTAGTCAAAGATGAGGAGATTAAGGAGAGATGGAAAGATTATTTTGATAAGCTATTTAATGATAGTCATGCTCAAGATCTTGGAGACTTCTCCATTCCTTTTCATGAGATAAATCGTGACTTCATGCGCAAGATTCAAAAGAAAGAAATTGCAGAGGCTTTGAAGAAAATGAAATCAAGAAGGGCAGTTGGCCCAGATGGTATACCTATCGAGGCTTGGAAATGCTTGGGAGAGAAAGGTTTAGAATGGTTGACAAATCTTTTTAACTTGATTTGGCGAACAAATAAGATGCCTAATGAGTGGAGGAAGAGTACTTTGATGCCTTTATATAAGAATAAGGGTGATATACAAGATTGCACAAACTATCGTGGTATAAAACTCATGAGTCATACTATGAAACTTTGGGAGAGGGTGATTGAGTCTAGGTTGAGGAAGGTTGTCATGATATCGGAGAATCAATTTGGTTTTATGCCTGGAAGATCAACTATGGAAGCTATACATCTTCTTAGACAACTTATTGAAAGATATAGAGAGATGAACAAAGATTTGCATATGGTTTTTATTGATTTAGAGAAGGCATACGATAGAGTACCTAGGGACGTTCTCTGGTGGACAATGATGAAGAAAGGTGTTTCTCTCAAGTACATTAGTATAATTAAAGATATGTATGAAGGAGTAGTAACCAATGTCCGCACTTGTGGAGGGGTGACAACCAATTTTCCGATAACGGTTGGGTTACATCAAGGATCTGCTTTAAGCCCTTTCCTATTTGCGATAGTGATGGATGAACTTACGAGATCAATTCAAGAAAATGTACCGTGGTGTATGTTGTTTGCTGATGATATTGTTTTGATTGATGAGTCTAGAGCTGGGGTTAATGCTAAGTTAGAATTATGGAGACAGACATTGGAAGCTAGAGGTTTTAAGTTGAGTAAGAGTAAGACTGAATATATGGAATGTCGGTTTAGTAAGCAACGAAGTAGTGATGGGAGTGTAGTGAAGCTTGGTGAGCAAGATATACCGGTGAATGATTATTTCAAATATTTGGGATCCATCATTCAAAAGTATGGAGAAATTGATGGAGATGTAAATCATAGGATAAAGGTTGGGTGCATGAAATGGAAAAGTGCTACTGGAGTGCTGTGCGATCATAGAATGCCATTGCGGTTGAAGGGAAAGTTTTATAGGACGACTATTAGACCCGCTTTACTATATGGTACGGAATGTTGGGCTGCCAAGAGACATCATATTCAAAAAATGAGTGTAGCTGAGATGCGGATGCTTAGATGGATGTGTGGAAATACAATAAAAGATAAGATTCGGAACGAAGAGATACATAAGAAGGTAGGTGTTGCACCCATTGAAAATAAGATGCGAGAGAATCGTTTACGGTGGTTTGGACATATTCGGCGAAGGCCTAATGATGCTCCAGTTAGAAGGTTGGAGAAATGGGAAAATATATTAGTTAAAAGAGGTCGGGGTAGGCCTAGGAAGACTTGGATGGAGATGATAGGAAAGGATATGAATGCTTTGAACCTCACCGAGGACATGGCGTTGGATAGAAATGATTGGAGGAAAAGGATTCATGTGGAAGACCCAAAATGAATTTCTTTTTGGTTCATATCGCTGACCCCAATTGTTTTGGGATGAAGGCGTAGTTGTTGTTGTTGTTGTACTAGCTCTCTGCTTGTCACTTTCGGTGATAATCATAGTCTACATAAAATAGAAGAATAACAACTTTAGAACCTGTACTTTTGACAAAAAGAGAAGTGTGAGTATAACAGGAATGAAAACCCAGATGAGTCATAACATTTCTAAATTTATCATGCCAAGCCTTAGGAGCTTGTTTAAGACAATAAAAAGCTTTCTTAAGTTTAAGGATTTTCCCTTTTCAATACAAAACCCTAATGGAGGATCCATGTAAACATCTTTATTTAATTCACCATTTAGAAAATCATTTTTAACATCTAGTTGGTATATGAGCCATTTTTGAATAGATCCATCTGCTATGAGTGTCCTAACACTAGTCATTCTAGTTACTGAGGCAAAAGTTTCTTCATAGTCAATGCTATATTCTTGGGAGTATCCTTTGGCTACTAACCTAACTTTATATCTTTCTAGAGTTCCATCACTCTTGGTTTTAATCTTAAAAACCCATCTAGATCCTATAGATTTCTTTTCTATGGGTAATGAAACTATTTACCATGTTTTAGCCTTTTCAAGGGCTTTAAGTTCTATATTAATTGTTCCAACCCATTATGGAAGATTTTTGGCTTCATTATAATGCGATGGTTCATGATAGAAATATAAAACTATTAGACATGTTATATAATTTGGTGTCAATGTGTCATAAAATACAAACCTACTTGGTGGGTTAGAGACACGATTACATCTCTTAAGAAAGGGTTCTTCTAAAGATGAATTTTGTGAATATTTTTCTCAAGCATTTAGAGGATTCCTTTGCTCATGCCGGGTATATATTTGTATGGGTTTATCAACAATATCATCATTTCTTATAGGTGATTCCACATTCTCTATCATTTGAATGCATATTATTATCACAATTTTCATTATCATTCAAGGTATTATCATTGTTATCATTTAAAAAATCATCACAAGAAGGCAACTCTTCTTGTGACAAGAGGTCTAATAGAAAAATATAATCTACTTCCTTATTTTCCTTGGTTCTCTCAAAACCATTTTCATTTTGCAAAAGGTTATATATTTAGAAACATATAGTTTGTTAATCTTAGAGTCAAAACATTTATATCATTTTTAGTTTTCTCCCATGAATACACATTCAATGGCTTTTGGAGACAATTTATCTCTTTTATATAAGAGTATAAAACACTTACAACAAAAAATTCGCAACTTCTGGAAATCGAGTGTTCTTTCAAATAATTTTTCATAAGGAGATTCATTTTTTAAGGATGATGGGACCATTTTATTTATCAAATACGTTGATGTTAAAGCGGCCTCGGCCCAAAAACTTTTTTGAATATCTTTAGAAATAAGTAGTGTCCTAGTGGTTTCTATAATATGCCTATGTTTTCTTTCGGCTAATCTATTTTGTTGGGGAGTTCTAGGACATGACTTTTGATGACAAATCTCATTTTATTCTAAATAATTTTGAAACTCATTTGATAAGTATTCACCACCCCAATCAAATTTAAGAATAAAAATGTTGCCTTGAAATTGATTTTTAATAATCATATAAAACTTTTTAAAGAAAAAGAACACAAGGGATTTAAAGTTAAGGAAGTTGATCCACACATATCTAGTTAAATAATCGCTAAAAGTAACATAATATGAATATCCTCCTTTTGATATGATTGGAGAAGGTCCCCAAATATCCGAATACACTAATTCAAAAGGTCTCTTAGAGACAAAAGTTCTATTAGGAAAATGAATTGATTTTATCTTTCCAAAGATACAATCTTTACAAATTAAATCCCTCTTTTTCTCAAAGAAGAAGATATATCTTTAAGTAGCTTGGATGTCCAAGTCTTTTATGCCAAGTTTCAATATTCTTATCTTGAACATAATTACAAAAAGAATTTGGAGTAAGATTTAGATAATTCATGAAGTAGAGTTCTCCCTTCCTATGGCTTTGCGCAATCTGCTTCCCGAATCGGAGTTCCTGCATGGAGCAATCCTTAGGTGATAAGGAGATTTCACATCCATGATAAAAAATTTGAGAAACGAAAAAGAGATTTAAATTTAGTTGTGGAACAACCTTAACTTTTGGTACACAAAATTTTTAAAGAATCTAAGGTTCCAATACTTTTAAATTGCAAAGATGTTGCAGTGAAAACATAAGTAGTTTTTGAGTTAGTGCATAAATCAGATAGACCATTGTCATGAAGTGTCATATGGAAGAAGGCTTCCGAATCAAGGATCCAAGAAGACATACTTGGAGGAGAAGATGAGGTTATCACGACACTCGATGTAGATGAAGATTTGAGTAATTGCTGAAGTGCCTCCGATAATTGAGCAAGTGAAAAAGAATTTCTTTCCTCTTGGTTCATCATTCTTTGGTGTGGATTCTTCAACGAAAGCTATTTTGTTCTTTGGAGAGTTATTAAACTTGGGGCAATTAGGTCTTATGTGCCTCGATTCTTGGCAATGATGACAAATAGCCTTTTTATGGTTACTGTTATAGCTATTTTGCCTTCTAAAGTGTGGAAGCTTTTAGGATTTCACATGATTGCCGGATTTAGAAACGGCCAACACTTCATCTCCTCTCTTAATCATACCAAGACGAGTTTCTTCTTGGCATATTTCGGCAACGACGTCTTCTAAATCTTGTTCAAATTTGGGCCTAAGCCAATGCAAAAATTCAAAAAAATACTCTTTTTCCATTTGTTTCCTTCTTAGTTCAACATCCTTACTAGCAACCCATTTGGGTTCAAGAAGGGATAACTTGTCCCATAGAGGACCAAGACTACTAAGGTAGCCACGGACATTCATGTCCCCTTGTTTGATGCTACATATTTTTTCTAGAAGAAAAAATTGCCTTGCAAGGTCTTTTTGGGTATACATACCCTTCATAAAGAACCATGCCTCGTTAACTTTGTGGAACTTATCGATGCTGACACATATTTTGAGCTCAACATTATTCATTAACCACACAAGAATTTTTGCATGTTTACTTTTCCAATCCTCTACCTTGGGTTGATAATCTTCAATGGCTTTGATTCGAGCATCTACTTCCAACACTTTTTCTTGATTTGCTTCTAACTTAGTGAGTTTGAGTTGAGACTCAGGAATAGGATCATCACATATCCCCAAAGTTTCTTGCCTTTGAGGTTATTTTTCATAGCTGACACCTACATCATGTAGTTGAAACCATTTAATTTGAATGAGAGATCTATTTTTTGTTCATTTTCTATTTTGACTTGATTAAAAAAGGAAGAGAAAAAATAGAAGACCACGAAAAGAGCTCCTTCACCTTGAGTTCTGCAAGCACCACCAACCCACAAACACTTTCCCAAAGGACCAAGAGAACTATGACTCTGATACCATGTAATGAGTATCATGTAATGAAGTATGCGGAATTACAAGAACAATGTGCAAAAGCACGTACAAGTCAAAGAGTGGACAAAACATGGCACGATATAAGCACAAAAGTGCATAAGCATAAGTCTACTATGGGACAATATAAAGAGCCAACGAAGGGCTACACAAACAAGTAAAAGCATAGGTACTTTATTGGTAATATGCTTTTTAGGGGGAAGCACATCCCCTATTTATATACAAAACCAAGGAGGGAGGTCATTGGGAGCTCTCCCATTGGGTTCCCAATGACTATATGGTGGGGGGCCCCAAATGTAAAAAGACCAAAATGCCTCTATAGGGCATTAACTATTACAATACATGAGAATATATAAAATATATGAATATGAATATGTATATATATATATATACATATATTTTAACAGGTTCATGATAGAAACAAATAGTTAGAGACATGTCTTGTAGTTTAATGAGAAGGATTCATAGGATACAAACCGATTAGGTGGGATAAAAGTTTTATCGGATTTCTTAAGTGTGATGTCTCTATTTGACAAATCTTGACTAGGAGTTTCTTCTAACAAAAGGTCTTGAGAGTCTCTCTCATAAGCATTTGTTTGATTTTTTTGACTACGCCGAGTATAAACTTGAATATTTTGAGAGGGGTTCTCAACTAAATTATCATTATTATTATGAAATAACTCCAAATTTCCATTATTGGGATCTTGCTCATATAAGGAAGTATCATTCAAAGAGATATCATGACTCAATTCATACTCATTTGATTCATGAGAATCAATTTTATGCCTTGGCAAGAAATTAAACAAGAAAGCATAGTCTACTTTGTTATTTTCTTTATCAAAACCATTTTATTTCTAAAAAAGTCACATCATTGGACAAATAAAGTTATATTCTTAAAATCAAAACATCTATATCCTTTTTGTGGTTCTCCATATCCCATAAATACACATTTAATTGCCTTTGGAGACAATTTATCATTCTTGTGAGAAAGTCTAGTGCTATTTTGAATAAATTTTCGAATGGAGAAGTATTTTGCAAAACTGAAGAGGGCATTCTATTTATTAAATATGTTGAAGTTAAAATGACTTTGGCCCAAAACCTTTAGAAACATTTTTACAAACAGGTAAGGTTCTAGCGGTTTCCATGATATGACTGTTTTCTTTCTGCCAACTCATTTGTTGAGGAGTTCTAGGGCACGATCTTTGATGACAAATACCATTTTTAAAAAATAATTTTGAAACTCATTTGACATGTATTCTCCACCTGAGTCGGATATAAGGATAGAAATGTTTGAAATTTATTTTTGACAATCATATGAAATTCTTCAAAGAATGGAAAAACATTGATTTTAAATTAAGTAGACCTATGCGTATCTTGTGAAGTCATCAATAAAAACAACATAGTAAGATTAACCACCCTTTGATATGACTGAAGAGGGTCTCCATACATCCAAATGCACCAACTTAAAAGGTCTTTTTAAAATAATAGTTTATTGAGGAAAGGGGATAAATTTTATTTTTCCAAAGATATAATCTTTACAAGTAATATCTTTTTTATTCCAACAAGTCTTTGCAAATGAGAATAAATACATCTTGGAAAAGCTAGGATGTCCAAATCTTTTATGCCATATTTCAATATCCTTTTCTTGGACATAATTACAAAATGACTTAGAGGGAATACACAAAAAATCCATGTAATAAAGATCCCTTCTAGCTCCTTGCCCAATCTGTTTCTTGGATCAGAGATCTTGCACGGTACAACCCTTTGATGAGAAAGAGATTTCACATCCATAATCGAATATTTGAGAAACAAAAAATTAAGTTCAGAAATATCTCTTATTTTCGGAACAAGGAAATTTTGAGAGGAATTTTAATTTAAAGTCCTAATGCTTTCAATTTTTAAAGAGGTCCCATCAGTGGTTGAAATAAACAATAAATTTGGGTTGGTGCATGTATCGGAAACAAAGTCATTATAAGGGGTCATATGAAAAGAGGCTCCCAAATCAAGAATCCAAGAATACATACTTGGAGGAGAATAAGAGGCAGTAGCGGCACCAGATGTAGATGATGCTTTGAGTATTTGTTGAAGTGCCTTCGATAGTTGAGAAATAAAAAATGTGTCTCTAGAGTCTCTTTCTCTTTTGCTTGTTTACTTCCTTTTGGGTGTGAATTCTTCAATGGAAGCCATTTTGTTCTTGAAATTACCCTTGAGCTTAGGACAATTAGACCTTATGTGTCTCTGCTCGTTACAATAGTGGCAAATAGCTTTTTTACCATCATAGTTGCCACCACTATAGTTACCACCAGTGTATTTATTATTATGATTATAGTTATTTTGCCTTCCAAAGTGTGGAGGCTTGGAAGACTTCCAATGCTTATTGGGTTTAGATACCGCCAATACTTTATTTTCTCCTCTTTTAGACATGCTAAGATGAGTTTCTTGTTGGCATATTTCGGCAACGACATCCTCTAGGGAAAGAAGAGTAGATCTATGGATAAGAGACGATCTCACTTGCTCATATTCGAGGCGAAGACCATATAAGAATTTAAAAAATTATTCTCTTTCCATTTGTTGGCGCCTAAGTTCCACATCTTCAATGGCAATCCTTTAATGCTTTAAAAGTGCCAACTCATCCAATAAAAGGGATAGGATAAAAAAGTCATGGATATTCATGTCCCCTTGATTGGTAGTTTTTATCTTTTCTTGCAAAAAAATATTGCCTTGCAAGCTCTTTATGGGTATACATGCCCTTTATAAATGACCATACTTCATTGGCCTTTCTAAACTTAGCAATGTTGTCCCGTACTTTCATGTCAGCATTGTTCATAAACAATGTAAGAGTTTTTGCATGGTTGCTCTCTCAATCCTCTATTTTGGATTTATAATTACTAATGACTTTGACGTGATCATATCTTTCAAGATTTTTCTCTTGTTCTCCTTCTTTCTTGGTGAGCAAAAGTTGAGGTTCGGGAATAGTGTCCATCACGTATCCCCAAAGTTTTTTTCCTTTAAGATTATTCTTCATGGCAGAAGCCCACATCATGTAATTTGTACCATATAGTTTGAAAGAGAAGTCTATCTTGGAATATGCTCCATTTTGGAAGTGAGAAAGAAGAAAGAGATAAAAAAGTAAATATGGAAGAATACCTCTCTTTGAATCACCTCAATCACCACGAGCACACGAACACATGATGACCGCTCTCCACAAGTTCAAGATCACTATGACTTTGAGACTAGGGTTGGCAATCAAGTCGGGTTGGCGGGTCGTGTCGGCGGGTTGGCGGGTCAACATACCTCAACATGAACCCGACCTGTTTATTAAACGGGTCGGCTGTGGCAAACACGAACCCGACCCATTTATTAAACGGGTAACCCGACACGACACAGTTAACCCGTTTAATAAAAGGGTTGGGTCGGGTAACGGGTTGGCGTGTTAGCGGGCTGGTTGGCGGGTCGGGTTCGTGTTAGCGGGCGGGTCGGGGTCGGGTAAACGGGTTGGCGGGCGGGTTGGGTTCGGGTAAACGAGTTGGCGGGCGGGTTAGGTTCGGGTTCGGGTAAACGGGTTGACCCGCCCGCCTAACCCGTTTATTAAACGGGTCAGCCGGGTTGGCGGGTTGGCATACCCCTAACATGAACCCGACTCATTTAATAAACGGGTTAGGCGGGTCAACCCGTTTACGACACAAACCCGTTTAAGCCAAACCCGAACCCGCCTAAGAAGCGGGTTGGCGGGTCGTGTCAGATTTTGCCACCCCTATCTGAGACCATGTAATGAAGTATGCAAAAATACAAAACAAAGTGCACACACACTATTACAAACCCAATATGGGATAATACACAAAGCACTAAGGCATACAAAAGACTTCAAAGAGTAAAAAAGATCAACATAACAATGTAAAAAATATATATTTTGTTGCACATAACATGCTTAGATAAGCATCAACAAAAGGGCACAAGTGTCCTTATATATATGCATTACATTAGAGGAAGAGCTCCCAACCAGTGTTGTTAAAAACGCGCCTCAAGGCGCAAAAAGTGCGCCTTGCCTCGAGGCGAGGGCCTTTGTGCCTTGAGGCGCAGTTAAAAAGCGTAAAAGCATAAAGTTGTACGCCTTGAGGCGAGGTGCACATTAAAAAAAATCGGATGGGCCCGGACCCGAGTCCGACTCGGACCCTGATCCATATTCTCGAAGGTTCGAGAGAACCTGTGTCTTTAAAAAAGACACAGGCGCCTCGGGCGAGGGGCAAAAGCCCTCGCCCCTTCTCTCTCCACTCCGTCCCCTCTCGTCCCCTGCGACCGCTGTCGCCGACGACCACCCACCGTCGGTCATCGCCTGTTCCACCTTCTTCTTTCCTTTGTTGAGAAGGCGCCGACCACCACCATCTTATTTTCTCTGTTGCGAGGGCGCCAACGACTCACCGCCACCATCGTCCGTTCCGGCGACCTCAGCCGACATCCCCGCCGTCGCCTTTCCTCAGTGTTTTTCGGTGACGTCAGAGTCGCCGCCGCCAGGTAAATCCCTCTTCTTTACTTCTTCTCCGTGAGGGGTCGACCGACAGGGGGCAGAGCCCCCTCTCATCGGCAGGGGGTTACCCCCTGCCTTTCTTTTGGGGTCGACCGATAGGGGGGCGGTGCCCCCTGTCGTCGCCTCTCGTCGGCATAGGGTTCCCCCCCTCCCTTGCCTCTTTCTTTGGGTCAACTGGCAGGGGGGCGGAGCCCCCTGTCGCTTTCTTTTTCCGCAAGGGGCTTCGCCCCCTATCACCTTCTGTTCGAGAGGGAAGGGGGCTCCCCCCCCCCCCCCCCCCCCCCCCCCGTCGCCTTATTTATCGGCAGGGGGCTTCTCCCCCTGTCACTTTATTTTTCGGTATGGGGCTCTACCCCTTGTCGCTCACCTTGTTGTCAGGCAGGGGGCTCTGCACCCCTTGTCATTCTTGTTTTGCCGGCAGGGGGCTCCACCCCCCTTGCCATTTGCCTTGTCGACAGGGGGGCTCTGCTCCCCCTGTCCTTTTTGCTCTGTCGACAGGGGGCTCCGCTGGGCTGATCCTTCTTGTCATCAAGACCTTCATTTTCCAAGTGCTCTTCAAAGAGAAAGAGTCAGTCTCAGTGTTGTGAAAAGCGTTGAGGCGTAGTGAGGCACTCCACAAAAACCGAGGCGAGGCGTAAGCCTTGAGGCGCAAAGCGTAAGCCTCAAATTTTTTTTTGAAAACTTTAAAAAAATTATAAAAAAATTTCTAAAAATACAAATAAATAAAGAAATGCTTTATTGATGAAATAACAACCAATAAGAAATAGAAAATCTCAAATAAGTACTAAAAAATATGAGATTAACATATAAAAGTAACTAAAAAGTAAAAACTGATTATATAACTGGAAAATATATGAGATTAACCAAAAAAAGTTAAAATATACTGAGAAACTTATTACATAACTGAAATAACTGAAAAATATATGAGATTAACCTACAAAAGTTAAAATATATGAGATTATTCTAAAAAATATGAGATTAACATATAAAAGTAACTAAAAAAATGATTACATAACTGGAAAATATAAGAGATTAACCAATAAAAGAAAAAATATACTAAGAAACCATTTACATAACTGGAAAATGTATGAGATTAACCAACAAAAGTTAAAATATACTAAGAAACTGATTACATAACTGAAATAACTGAAAAACATATGAGATTATTTTAAAAAATATGAGATTAACATATAAAAGTAACTAAAAAACTGATTACATAACTGGAAAATATATGAGATTAACCAACAAAAGTTAAAATATATTAAGAAACTAATTACATGACTGAAATAACTGAAAAATATACGAGATTAACCAACAAAAGTTAAAATATAGTAATATACTAAGAAACTAATTACATAACTGAAATAACTGGAAAATATATGAGATTAACCTACAAAAATATTTTTGATTGTCTCAGAAGTCTTGTTGTAAAAAAATATTTTTTTTTGCTCCTCAGGCTTGCGCCTTGAGGCACAGAGGGCCGCGCCTCAAGGCGAGGTGTGCCTTTTGCGCCTCAAGGCGCGTTTTTGATAACACTGGTCAGTCTGCTTATCATCCCATTAGCAAAACTTGTTCACAAAATGGCTTTCTACTTTATATATAGGTCTCATTACTCATTGTTTCCTTATGGTCACATATGTGGAGGCTTGCCAAATACAAATGGAGGCAAGCTTTAGTTCATGAGATGGGAGCTCTTGGTAAGAACATGGAGTGGGACCTGATCTTCATTGGTATAGCAGGTCTCTGTATTTTTCTGCATTTTCCTTGTAAATTACATTGTTCTTTTTTTCCTTTACGAATCTTCATTTGTGAGTAAGATTACACAAAATATACAAGCCAAGTAATACAATTGTGTGCCTGGCTTTGGAAGTTTTGTAAACTTTAGTGTTTGTGTGGTGTCTCCTTTTGAGGGAAAGTTGATTAATTTTTGCTGATTTGCTAATAATCTATGCATTGCTACTCACTGGTCCACTTACATGCATTCTATATTTTGGTTCTTTACTTTATAATTTATAGTAATTGAATTTCTTTGTTTTCAACTGTTTACTGTTTGCAACTTTTAGCATCCATTGTTCTTTGAGCTAGTAATGTTTGTTTCATTTTCATTATCCCACATGAATGTTCTTTGAATTTTTTTCTTAATTTTTTGTTTGTTTATGATAATTGTGCTTCCACCATTTATTACATATTTCTTTCAGTTAGAAGGAAAGTTAAATCAAGTACTGGCGAGAGTGGCGAGAACTTATTGTGGGTTGATAAATACAAGCCACAGTCACTAACCGAGCTTGCTGTTCACCGGAGAAAGGTTTTAATGTTATTTTGTATTACAGTTCCTTAACATACATAATAGTTTCTTCCTAACTGCTCCACTATTCATTACCTATTTTTGTCAAGATATGTTGAAGAATCTGTATAACTTGTTTTCTTTATTATTCTTTTTTCTTGTATATGCTTGCTGAATCAGCCTGAATGCTGACAGTCACATTAGTTTGGGAGATGACTTCCTCCATAAAGGGTATGGGCCTTTAAGATATGCTTGCAGCTGTTCCCCCTTGGAAACAAAATCTTGATATAGTGGCAGGAATACCTACAAATAGGTTGAAATAGGCTAATGGGTTGAGAAACAGGCCCTGTTCTGGATCATAAGGCCTTTTCTACACATGCTATCTTTTTTCACGTTGATTTCATTTGAATTTGAAATAATATGAAAAGTGTATCACATCAAAAGGATATCCTGTGTTTGTTTGACACAATGAAAAAAGGGTGAGATGACCAACTTTTCATAATTTACATTTTTTGCTGCAGTTATTTGAATTTCATGAGAAAAGTTGGTGAGCAAAAGTTCCACAACAAGAGAGCTATGAAAGCTCTTTCTCAAGAAAACAGAGTCAATGAGAAATTTTTTATTGAGGATGGGAAATGGTTTTCCTTATGTTTGATGTGGGAGAAATATCCATAGTCCATACTATAAAAATAGCTAGTTCTCCTATGAAATAGGGATGTCATAAGTGGCCAGGCTGTGCCTGTTTTACATGTGGCTTGCTTTTTCAAAGAGTATGCACTCAAAGTTGGATTGGTAAGCGAAGAACGTATTTGGATCGGTTCAGATTGGATATGCATTTCTTAGATTATCATCACTGTTATGTAGAGCTGAATATTAATTAGTCCACAGTCAGGTCTGAGTAAATTCGAGTGCATTTTGAGAACATTGATTGTAAAGGCAAATTTTTTTCTCAAGAAAATCTTATGCTTGGTTCCTTAATCATGGATTAGAGGCCATCATTTTCTCCATTGCCAGAAACTGGGATAATTGCTGATGCAAAAGCTTTTCTAAAGAGCAACTAACCATATTATGAGAAGTTTTCATTGAGCAAGAAATTTCTCAAATTTCTATGCTGGGCACGGTCTTAGCCCATGAAAATAGTAAAAAAGTCTCTTCCAATTATATCCTGTACGTTATAGATTCTAATTACTTACAGTTGGATCTATGCCGACCAGCTTGTGGTTCAATATCATAATAGAATCACTCAATAACTAATATGCATATTAACATAAACATAATCGTGATTATGTAGTCAACTTTGTGGGTCACAGGAGTCACTGGATATGGAGAACTACTATGATTCCTGCAACACTATATGCAGGTTGCAGTCATGTCAAGGTAGCCAACTTGTCATGTTGTAAGCATGTTACTGCAGTGTTGTAGTATGATATTAATATGACATTGATACAATATCATAATAGAGTCGATAATTGCCATTCAAACTGCCTCCCATACTTTTCTTCTGTATACGTTAGATTATATGTTGTCATTGTGCTAATTGCAGCGATGTAGAATGTCATTCTGTATTGAACTTTTCTTTTGTTAGCCCTGTCTTGCAGGTTGATGAAGTCAAGTTGTGGTTGGAGGAAAGGTTGACAAGCCCAAAGGTTTCTTGCATCCTACACTAAACTACACTATTGCTTGCCTTTTCTTTTAGCCTTAGTTGTGCTCTAAAAATGTATTTGTCATTGAGAAAAAATGCAGTGCTTGAAATCCTTTGCAAAATCTATAATGATTTACAAAAGCTATGGAAAATATATACATCACATTGTGGTTTGTAAAACGGAACTTACAACACTATAATGTTGTGAAAAAGAAACATTTACTTAAAAAGGGGGAAACTACAAATAAAATATTTGAGGCTTTAAGCTAAAGCAATGAATTAATAAGACTCAAATTTTCAAAACCTCTCAAAAGAAAAAAATGAGATAAAGTAAAATAGAAATAAATGATTTTTATTCTTCTTGTAAGATTTTTTCCTGAATTATGTGAACAGAAGTGTTTCTACCATTGGAAACAACCACAGACTGCAGCAATTCTTCATTGCTTGTTCACCAAAATCAAGTCATGAAAGAGGACAAACCACTGGGATAGGCTACACACACATTGTTAAAAATGTGTATATATATATATATATATATATATATATATATATATATATATATATATATATATAAACTAGGATTAGGTTAGTTTTTTATTTTTTTGTTTGAGTTGGAACTAGTCAACAGTTGTTGACTAGTCAAATCAAAGAGTCGTTGGGGAGGTCCAACGGTTCTATTTAGAGCTGTTGGACCTCCCTAACGACTCTTTGGAGCTTCACTCTTGTGTATATATATATATATATATATATATATATATATATATATATATATATATATATATATATATTGGGAAAACCCCTCTCATTTTCTATGCTTCTTGTATGGATCAACATCAATAAAATAATATTTTTTTGTCCTTGTGTTGACCCCCTTTGGTGGGTTTTGTGTGTGAGCCTATTTGTGGCTATTTGTGTGTTCACTTTGGTATTTTAGTGGACCTTGTGACTCTTTTTGAGTGTTCACTTTGGTGATTTGGAGGCTCTCATTTCCTTACACGTCCTACGAGTTTCCAGCATGTAAGTCAGTGAAAACTCATTGGATTGGTTAAGAAGACTAGGACAAACTATGTCACATAGATACTCCATTTTGACTCCCATTCTGTAGTCCTTTATATACAAGTCATGTTGAGAACTTCATAAAAATGGCCATATCCCCCTATCCTCAGCTGTATCCATGGGACAAAACAACAATCACAAAACCCAATGCCTTCCCATTGTTGAAATCCACTGGTAAAAAAGATAGGCTTTCCTTGAGGCAGTGTTGTAAGTATTGTACATACACTATGATACATATCGTATCTATGGGGGTGTTCACATAAGATACACCCCTGTATCTTACGATGCACTCCGTACCATGGCATATCTTAAGATATGCTATAAATGCAATATAAGTGCACTCATTTCAATTTTTTTTTCAAAAACATATAAGGTCCCTTGGGGCTAGTTCATATTCATCTCTAAGGAGCTTAAGAGTGCTTTAGGGAGATTTTTTGCAAAAAAAGGAAGATGCTGGTGATACTCATGGTTGACATTATCTAATTCATTTTTGTTTGAATTTTGTAAAAAATTGGTTATGTAAAATTTTTAAGTATTCAAAAAACACTATGATATTTTTTTGTTTATGTAAACACACATTATTATGAATCTTGTGATTTATTAGCTTAGATTTGATTTTTAATATGCATATTATTTCATAGTTTTCACTTTTCTTGTGAGATACACATGCCATTTATTAGCATATTATCTTGATTATTGATTGTTCTGTGCTTTATGCATGCTATTCATAGCACATAATTGTTTTGATATGTGATATTATAGTTTTATCTTATGCTATTCATCATTGTTTCTTGTGTTATGAATTTTTTAGATTTTTTTTTTTATTTTTTTATTTAAAACATATGATTTTTTACGATATGTATCTTATTTTGGGCCCAGCCAATACGGGTTACGATACTTTTTTTACAACCTTGCCTTGAAGTTTTTAAGGGTTTTCCATTTTTAATACATTTTTGTTTTGTTACCATACTTTTGGCATCAGGCAGGTAACTGATGTGTTTGTTATAAAAAATGGCTAGAATTGTGTTTTTGTACGTTGGTGCATGTGTAGGTTTGTGTGGGTGTGCATGTGCTTTCAATGTTTAATACATAGTTGGCACCCAACGAGTTGACTCGGTAATCGCCCCAGTCGACTCGGATCAGACTCCAACTGGGTCACCGATTCAGGACCACTGATCCGCATGCCACTTATGTGTCTTTTGTCATGCATTTTGTGGTTTTAATGCATAATGCTTATAAAAGGATAATTTTTATAAAGAATCATCTATTTTTTAAATCATAATATCAACAATTATGTATAGTTCAATACTTAAATAGCTTAGCCATTGATGTCATGTGCTAAATTTAGTGATTATACAATTTGGAGTTTGATTTTGTCCATGTCTTAACACTAAAAGATTCATGTCCTAACTCGTCCGAGCTACCGAGTCAACCCGCTGACTCGCAAGTCAATGGTCAGGCGATCCTGATCCGAGTTTGCGAACTATGGTTTAATAGCTTCCATCTGTCTTGTTTTATTTTTTCTACTCATTAATATTTTTGTGATATTTATTATTCTGCTTATTTCGTTATGACACAGTCTAAAAACTTGCAATGAGTGATAGACTTTTTCTTTCTTTATGTTTGTAGGAAAAATGCGGTGATAATGTTCTTGTTATTACTGGACAGGCAGGGATTGGAAAATCGGTATCTTCTATTATTCTCATGTTTGTTCTTTTTAAGTTTTCAATAATTCATATTTCATTGGGCAATAATATTTAAATTTTGTACTTGCAAATATGTTGATTTTTTAGTTTGAACTTAAAAAATCAAAGCCATATATATGTTTCTGAAGTGTGTGAACTTTCTGGTTTTGTCATTTAAACTTTGAGTTGTAGATAAAAAACTACATGGACTTGTTCAAAAGTGAGGTTTATAAAGCACATAAAAAGTGATTGGAAACCATAGACTGCAAGATGGTGATTGGCGAGGTTGTTTATATGGCCGCACAGTACTGCGGGCATACATTAAAACCATAGTCACAAATATTAGTGATATTTCGAATTTATCACGAAAAGACGTGATGAATTCATTAAATGAAAGAATACAATTTAAACAACTTGATCTATTTCTGAAATCCAATATATTGCATATTTATCATGACTTATTGAAAAAATCATGATAAGATGGTTAAAATAGAAAACAGAATATTCTTTTTCGACTCAAATGTGAGAAGCATTAAACTCTGCCTACTTGATGTGGGTAGACACTTTTGTGATGAAATGAAGGGAGGCCCTCCTTTTGTAATTTGTGTGAGGGCCTCTCTCTGCATTCTTTTCGATATGGGACTATTCCTATAAAGCCAATACCCTTCATGCATCACCTGTCCCCAAGATTTTCCTTTTTTCAGAATATCCCAAAAATGAAATTTGTGGCTATGGTTTCAAGCTGGAGTTAAAATAAAGATGATCCAGAGCAATTGGTCTCTTAATTGAATACATCTGCTTATGACTTGAAGCAAGCACCAAGGGCATGGTTCAATGGATTTTCAAAAGTGATAGATGAAGTAGGTTCATTATTAGCCTGGATAAACATTTGTTATCTGGCTAAGGGTTATTGTTGTTTGAATAACATTCTGCAGACTAGGCAACAACAGATTATGTATACGAGACAAGGTATCTGATTCTTGACTTGTTTCTAATTAATGATCGAGGAAGCATATGATATTTCCTTTGTGTGATAGTTTGTAGGCGGCATTAATTATTTTGAGCCACAAACATGTGCTATCCACTTGTTAAAATAAACTAGAATGTTCTATGTGATATAGGGTTCCATTTTATTCTGATGTAAAGACTGCGTTTTCACGGTTCACCTAATTATTTCACATTAAACTTGGTGCCATATGATCTCTTGCAGGCTACAGTTTATGTTCTTGCGTCCAACCTTGGAGCAGAAGTTTGTGAATGGAAGACTCCAATTCCTACCCTTTGGCAAGAATATAACCATTCTGCTAAGTCAGGTCATCATCTATGAATCTATGTATGAGCTGTTGGATGGTAGCTGTTCACTGAGATAGCATACATGTAGTTTTCATCATGTAAATCATAGACCATTTAGTTTAACATTTTATTTTCCAAGTGACTCTGCACTGAAGAAATTAAAATGCTTCAAATGAATTTTTCTAGACTAGTATTACTACTGCGGATGCAGCTTTTGATTATAGTGGACAAAAGAACTGTGTATCAATGATGCTATGGCACCAGAGAATTTCATCATGAATCTGTCAGTTACACCTGGTTAAAGTAGTTATAGGATATGAACAATTTTTTTTTTGGTTCAATTCAAAGAGCTTCTATTTACAACTCTAGGAAGTGGAGGAACATGATTAATTGAATGCAGATGGCATATTTGACCATGGTCATATAAAGTCCTTTGACATTTTATTTGAAATAAATGAACGCCTTCATCAGTATGGTTCTCAAGCCATATTCTTTTAACATTTAAAATGTTCTTATTTTTATGGAAGTAGGTTATCCAAAGTTAAAAGGATTAGAATGAGGTTTGTTATGTTTGTATCAGATACAATTATTTGTCTTTATTAGATTGTGTATTTTACTATCATCCTGTAATTCTACCCAACAATTGCTGAATTTGCCATTGATGTATTAAATTAATTTCCAAGTATAATCACTAATCTGGTAGTTTTTTGGTTGCCTGTCCAAATTGAAATTCATTCTTTGCTTGTGATTTTTTCTCTTATTTCTTTTGTCAGCAAGTTGATATTGGTGCAAATGACACTTAACAGGCTGTCTGTTTTGAACATAATAATCTCAATGCTTGATATATATATATATATATATATATATATATATATATATATATATATATATATATATATATATGAGTAATTGCAAAGATTTGGTTTCAGCTCACCAAACAGCTATGGCATATAAAGAAGTTTCTCATTGTTATGCAGAATGACTATTCTCTTTCTCTTATTTCTGTTCTTTTTTGGGTAATTCTATTGTCTTATGGTTAGTATTCATATGACGTCCAGGCCTACCATACATATCCAAGTTGGATGATTTTGAAGCTTTTGTGAAAGGGATTCAGAAGTATCCATTGCTACCATCTGACTCTGATGGATTTTCAAAAAATTCTGTGGTGTTGCTGATTGATGATCTTCCTTTGACTAGCAGAAGGGATTCTTATGGAAGACTCAGTAAATGTTTGCAGTGGCTTGCCCAGTCTGCTCAATATCCAACAATTATATCAATCACTGAATGTAATACATCTGAAATTGGTTACACTGCATCACGTTATGGGGAAGAACTAGTCTCATACCTTGAGAGATTTGGTGTTGCCAAGGTAGTCTTCCAAATAATTTAACAAGTGCTTCATTCCCTTGTTCTCAGTTGAACCTTTTCAAAAAATTTGAAACCCCTTGCAGGTGGCATTTAATCCTATTACAATAAACTCTATTAAGAAGGTACTTGCTAGAATATGCAAAGAAGAGAAGTTCAGTATCTCCCCTGCATGGATGGATCATATAGCTAAGGGAAGCGGGGGTGACATCAGACATGCAATAATGTCTTTGCAATATTTTTCTCTGAGAGTAGACCTTATGCTTTCTTCGCCTTTGTCCAATCTGGTTATCTCAAGTACAAAGGATAAATCTGAGTGTTTATTTTCAAATCAAAGCAGCACATATGATTTTGATGAAGGCAACATCCCATTTGCAGTTGGTAGAGATGAAACATTGTCTCTATTTCATGGACTGGGGAAGTTTCTGCACAACAAAAGGCATATGGATACTGCTGCAGATAAGGGTATGTTATTATAATTGCTGTTTAATGATGTTATCTACAACTCTAAGTAGCAAATCAGACTGGTAACTGCTGTAGACAAGGGTATGTTATTATAGTTGCTGTGATAGTTCTCCTTTGCAATTTTATGTGGCAAATCATAGGATTCTTTCATTCAGCTTTTCTGATAATGATTTTTTTTTGGGTGATCTGTGAAAACATTGAACAAAGGGATGAATGTTGTTACTGGTAGTGCTGGTTCCTCATTGCTATCCTTTTTATGCTTGAGTTTGAAACTTTTCAAATGGTTCCGTATCATTTGTTATTTTTAAATTTTCTTCTCATGCTTCTACTATAAGGGAGTCACTGGAAATATCAATGGAGAAAAAATAAAAAGATTTATTCTCCATAATGGGGTTCTTCCCTGTATACAAAAGTATGCACATCTAATGCACAACAATGAGTTACAGCCTTACAGGCCGTAATGCTTGCAGCTCATAATAAAAAGGAAAAGAACAGCTTTGTATGTAGGGACACTAAATGGTCGGATTCTTGATGGTACTTGTTGCACTTCGTGCATCAGGGGCTGATTCAGTCTCCTAGATAGATGTGAGCCTGCTTCTGACTAGAGAAAGTGTGCTCCCATATATTATGTGTGACCAATGAATAAACATTCTAGTATCTTAACCACAACGATACTTATCTACAATAAGCTCAATGTAGGATTTATTTCTTAATATTGGAGTTGTATGTAGAATTTTTATTTTGATAAGTTCAGTAGCATAAACAGAGGAAGCACATCTTATATATGCACATTGGTGCAGAAATAAACAAGTTGAAAGAAATATGTAACTAACATCTAGTAGTCATTCACACCAAATCATGACATACACACATACATACATACATACACACATACATACATACATATATATATATACATACATATATATATACATACATATATATATATATATATCCTTTAAGTCCATTACTTTTGTAATTTATGTGATCCTTATTTATGCACCTATACATATGTATATATAATGTTGTAGAAATCATATCCTCATGTGATAAAATGTTGTAGAAATTGTATCCTTATGTGATAAAATATGTTTTTACTTGGTATTGTGTGTAAAACAGTATAATTCGCCCCTCCAAGAATCATTATGCGTCATAGAAGACCTCCTATATCTTGGGGTCAAGCAGCCCCCTTCCATTTTCTTTCATTTTTTGCTTTTCATAATCATGGGTGTTCTTATCAGCATGTATGTCTAATATTATTGTAATGAGCTTATCATTTAAAACTTCCATCTTTTTCAAGTTGTTTTTGGCATATATTTAGAACTAGTCACAACCATTGTGGTCAGAAACAAACAATAGTTTAGCCATCACAAATAAAGATTGATACAATGATCCAACACAATAACCATAACTACCAGCTAAAAGGAATGAGTGATGCAACACACTCATAGAGCCCAAGACCATACAAATGTCAGTTAGAGCCCAACCAAGTGCCAACACTGCACTCATAAACCAGCAATTTGAACTGACACAACAACGAGGTACATGAAAGAATGAAACCCTAATCTACAGTGAGAGAAGAGAAGAGAGGGAGAGAGAAATTCCAGATGAAAGGAGGGTTCAGTTCATCGTGACTGCCCTCTCATTCTATTTAACATAAAGTGTAAACATTAGGGTACGAAAATACCCTTTTACAAAATGATAATTTACAATACATGAACTGGATCTGGACCCGATCCATTATACAAATGGATCGGGTCAGACATACAATGAAGATAATAATGTCTTCTTTTTAGCCTCCCTCAAGTTGTGCATGGTGTTGGACCATGAACAACTTGTTCTTCAAAAACCAAAATCTATCCTTTGTTAACCCTAAAGTGAGGATATCAGCAACTTGTTCTTTTGTTGACACATACATGGGCTCAATCTCTTTGTCTTCAACCTTTTTCCTAATAAAATGTTGATCTATTTCAATGTGCTTTGCTCGACTATGGTGAATGGGATTGAATGACATGTTGATGGCACTTTGATTGTCACACAGCAACAGTGATCGAGCAATCGGCTCTCCCATTTCAGTCAGAAGATGTCTTATCCATGTACCCTCGGCCGTGGCAGTGGCCATCGATCTGTATTCGGCCTCAGTGCTCGATCTAGCAACTGCCTTTTGTTTTCTACTGCTCCAGGATACCAAGTTTGGCCCAATGAAGCTGCAATAACCGGATACTGATCGTCGTTCGTCTGGATCCCCCGCCCAATCAGCATCAGCATAAGTAATAATCTCATGGCCCCCACCTGGATCTAATTCTTCCTTGCCTTTGTATACCAGCCCATCACCCACTGTACCCTTTAGGTAGCGAAGTATACGTTTGACTGCCTCCATATGTGACACACGAGGTTCATGCATAAACTGGGATACCTGATTAACCGAATATACTATGTCAGGTCTAGTAAAAGTCAGGTATTGCAACATGCCAACTAAACTGTGATACTTAGTGGGATCTCCATATATATCTCCTTCTTGCGAACTCGATTTCTGATGAATGACACTTGGAGTTGTTAACGGTTTACAATCTGTCATGCCTGCTCTGCCGAGAATGTCCAGCGTATATTTGTGTTGAGTAAGGGTAAGTGTATCATTCTTGTTATCAACTTCTACCCCAAGAAAATATCGCAGCTCTCCCAAATCTTTCATCTTAAATCTCTGATTTAATAACTTCTTCACCTGCTCAATGTGGCTTTTACAATTCCCTGTGATGATGATATCATCTACATATATCAACAGAAGAGTAGTAACTCCTTGTTCATTGTGAATGAATAATGAGTAATCCAGAAGAGACCTAGTAAAGCCATGCCGTTGTATTTCTAGAGAAAAACTGTCGAACCAGGAACGAGAAGCTTGTTTCAAACCATAGAGTGCTCTCTTTAATTTGCATACATATTTTTTGGCGTCTCGTTCTGCATACCCAGTGGGTTGTTCCATGTAGACCTCTTCTTTTAAATCCCCGTGCAGAAAAGCATTTTTTACATCCAGCTGACTCAATGTCCATCCATGTTTAATGGCTAGACTCAACACAATACGAATAGTCCCCATCTTAACAACAGGACTAAAAGTTTCATCAAAGTCTTGGCCTTCCTCTTGTGTGAATCCCTTAGCTACAAGTCGAGCCTTGTACCTTTCGATGCTCCCATTTGGTTTATATTTTATCTTGTACACCCATTTTGACCCAACGACATTTTTGTTCAGTGGTCTAGGCACAATCTCCCATGTACCACATTCATGTAAGGCCTCCATTTCTTCATTCATTGCTTCTACCCATCTTCTAGAGCTCGCAGCTTGATAGAACATAAGAGGCTCATCCTCTTTACTTATGGATGTCAAGAATAACTGAAAATCCATTGAAATTTTTTTTATAACTTACCCATCTGTCAAGCGGATGTCGAATCCGTGAAGATCTTCTGATATTTCCAGATGGATCCGTGTTCGTACAAGGAATGAATGAGGGCTCTTTCTCTCGCCGAGTGTACACAATTCCCTTATACCTTGTTGGCTCCAAGTCATATGTGACAGTTTCCTTCGTTTGAGTCTCATTGGCTGAATCCTCATGTGGCTCATTTTGACTGCAATTTTCTGGACAGTCTACTGTACCGTTGGAGAAGAGTTCTGAATTTAACCATGGGTAGTATACCTCAATGCTGGAGCTTGAGTTATCAGTATCTACCATAGTTGAATTAGTATCCTGATCGGCAAAGTTCATTTCATCGAAAATAACATTCCTTGATATTTTGACACGCTTACTCAGGGGATCATAGCACCTGTACCCTTTGTAATCTTCTGCATATCCTATAAACCTGCATTTCAAAGCCTTATCTTGGAACTTGTGCCTGAGAGAGCTATCAATGTGCACATAACAAACAGACCCAAACACACGTAATTCATGATAATTAGGTTGTATGCCAAAAAGCGAGAAGTATGGTAACTTATTCTCTAAGATATTCATGGGCAAGCGATTTGTCACATGAACTGTGGAGTGGAAAGCCTCAGTCCATAATGATAATGGGAGATTGCTCCCGTGCATCATGCTGATCGCAGTCTCAACAATATGTCGATGCTTCCTCTCAGCAATCCCATTTTGTTGAGGTGTATGAGGGCAAGACACTCTTCTCTTTATCCCATTATGTTGAAGAAAATTAACAAAATCACTCGAGGAGAATTCACCGCCTCCATCACACTGGAAATTAAGAATGTTGATAGAGAAATGATTTTGAACAAAAGAGTGAAATTTCTGGAACAATCCAAAAACTTCTGATTTGTGCTTCATAAAGAATATCCAAGTGTAACGTGAGTAACTATCAATGAAAATAAGATAGTATTTACTGTCAGAAAAAGAAGTAATTGGAGCAGGCCCCCAGACATCTGAACAAATGACCTCAAATGACCTTGAAGCTCTTTTATTAATGGAAGCAAAAGGTAAAACATGACTCTTACATAGATGACAACTGGAACATTTTGTATCAACGACTTCTGAACTCAGACTGGACTTAGGAATAAGATTATTCATGACAAGTTTTTCAATGAAATGGCGACCACAATGGCCAAGACGACTATGCCAAAGTCTTGGCTTATTACTTTCACAAACATTAAATATAAAATCAGAATCAAAGACTTGACGTTGGTGAGGCTTCAAGGATGAATAGTTGGAATGAATGAAGGAAGGATCTTCTTGGAAGATGTACATGTTGCCCCATCGTTGTCCTTCAGCGAATATCCTCCTCGTGCGAAGATCCTTGACATAAACAGAAGAGGGAGTAAATTCGACTGAAGCATTAGCATCATCAACAAGTTTTGAGACAGAAACAATGTTCTTTTGAATATTAGGAGCATGGATGACACTTGAAAGTTTAAGAGAGGATTTTTACATGTGTATAATGGCATTTCCAGTGTGTGAGATGGCATGATGGGATCCATCTCCTGTGACTATGCTATTCTTTCCAACATAAGGTGTAAGAGTCAAGAGCTTACCTACATCACCTGTAACATGAGTAGCTGCTCCGGAGTCGACATACCAAATTCCTTTGTCATTTTGCTTCATATTTAATCCTGCCAAAGCTGCCAACAGTAACTCTTTTACTTCTCCATCCTTTTTTGCCTCTGCTTGTGGAGCTTTCCCTTTGTTTTGGGGATTAAACCAACAATTCGCTTTAATGTGCCCTTTCTTGTTGCATAGGAAACAGGTGGGAATGGGTCGTTGTCCCTGGACATTGGGTGTTGAAAGAATGCCACGACCTCCATAGTTATTTCTCCCTTGGCCTCCTTTTCCTCGAAAGGAACTTCCTCTACCTCGACCATAACTCATTCCCATAGCCAGCACATCTTGTGTCCCGGAATTCCCATGGGAGGTTTCAGAGGAACCTTTCAGATTCATCTCATATTGCAATAATTTTGCACGAAGATCTTCAAACTTTGGAAGTTCTGGTAGACATAGTAAGGTTGTCGTCATAACATGATAGTCTGGCCCCAATCCACTCAAGGTTTGTTGTACTTTATCTTTTTCACTGACAAGACACCCAACAACCGCCAACTGATCTGTGATGCCTTTCATTTTATTCAGGTATTCCATAATAGACATGGAATCTTTCTTCAGCATTTGAAATTCTCGCTTAAGAAACATGATTCTTGCCTCAGAAATTTGTGAATATGTTTGAACTAACATATCCCACAGTTCCTTTGCCGAACAATCATCAGGAAGAGCAATAAGGACCTCCTGTGAAAGAGTTGAAGTGATGTATGCCACTAGCGATTGATCTCTCTTCATCCAAGCAACATATTCTGGATTCTTGTGAAGAACAACAGATTGTTCTCCTTTATCGTCCGCCTTTTCTTGCGAAAGAAATTCTGGAGGCGATGGGACTGATCCATCCAAGTGACCAGAGAGGTCCTGACTCTTTATAAACAGAATAATCTGTCTTTTCCAGGTTAAGAAATTGCAGTTATTCAATTTTTCAGAAACTAGTTGACCAAGAAAACTTGAGGACAGACATGATTGCCCGTGAGTGAATTCCATTTGATGAATATGATTGAACTGACACTTAGGTAAAACAAAGAACTCGGCTAACTTCTTCAGATTAGGAAAGACAGATGGCTGCTAGCAGACAGTTCTCTTTAGATTCAACAAAAGATGCAAAGTAGAAGAAAGAAAATTACAGATTGACAGGGATTAGCAGGTAGCAGGAAAACACATATTGAATACAGGGAAAATCAGTAAGAAAAACAGCAGGAGGAAATCACAGATCAAGAGAGGTAGATTGGCAATGATTAGTAGAAATTAACTGTAGGAAAAACAACAAGAGAATAGCAGAAATTAACCACGGATAGAGATATGATCGAATTTTCACAAAGGAAAGGGGGAACCTGATTTTATTAGACACAGATTTTGTTGAAAGAAACACACAGATGAAGGTTCCAGAATCACGCTGGGTATTCACGCTGATTGGTGACAAAAGCTGGTATTCACGCTGGGTATTCACACCCAGATTTACGCAGATAGCTATGCAGATCCACGCTGAAATCACGCTGATTCACGACCAGACATTCTCCACTGGGTATTCACGCTGGGTATTCACACCCAGATTCACGCAGATAGCTGATGCAGATCCACGCTGATGCAGATCCACGCTGATGCAGAGGAGAGACAGATAGCTGATGCAACTTCCAGAATCACGCTGAATCACGACCAGACGTTCTCCACTGGGTATTCACACCCAGATTCACGCAGATGCACGCTGTGCTTTCTTCACGCAGATTCACGCAGATCCACGCCTTGCTTTCTTCACGCAGATTCACGCCCTACTCTGATACCATGAAAGAATGAAACCCTAATCTACAGTGAGAGAAGAGAAGAGAGGGAGAGAGAAATTCCAGATGAAAGGAGGGTTCAGTTCATCGTGACTGCCCTCTCATTCTATTTAACATAAAGTGTAAACATTAGGGTACGAAAATACCCTTTTACAAAATGATAATTTACAATACCAGAACTGGATCTGGACTCGATCCATTATACAAATGGATCGGGTCAGACATACAATGAAGATAATAATGTCTTCTTTTCAGTACACACAATACATCATCATCAAGCCTTATCCCAACTATATGGGGTTGGTGTCAAATGTAATAAATGTAAACATATATATGTATACATATTCATTTCTGTATATTTATAGTTGAAGGATATTTTGGTCTTTTCACATGTAAACACACAATAAATGCATTTTTATTTTTATTTTATTTATTTTTATAAATATTCCCAGCCTCAAGGGCTGTTTGGGAATACTCCATATTGTCGTTGGACCCTACCCAACGGCTATATTTCTAGCCGTTGGATAGGTCTCAATTGCTCTATAGAGCCCTCTCTATGTGTATATATAGGGGGTGATGCCCCTTATCCATGTATTCTTTTCTCAAGGGAATTTCCCTAATACAAGATCCTTTTTTATGTGAGTTCCAGCCCATAAATGGCTTATCCTTGTGTATCTTTGTATTGACCCATAAGAGGTCACATTCTCAAAGTGTTTTCTTGCCCATAAGTGGCTCTCTAAACCATATACATCGGTTCGTGACATGGTATCAAAGCCTATCGACTCCTTTGTGATATTCATCCCATTCTCAAGCATATTTTGAGGTGGTGTGAAGATTGGGCCTTGCCTCGGGAAACATGCCTACCAACCTTCTTGAAGATTGATATTTTTATGAATGCATAGAGACATTGGTGCTTAAAAGAAAGTTGAAAGTTTGCTCAACTATTTATTCCTCTTCCTCTTTTCTTTCCTCTTGTTTTGTACTCTTTGGTTCTATGGCTGAAAAATAAGTGGTGAGTGTAGTTCCAATCAAATTTGATGAAAAGAACTTTAACTTATGGGCCAACACTATTAAAAGAATCATTGTTGGTAAAAGATTATGGGAGTATGTTGATGATTCCACAATAGAACCACAACTCATTCTCACAAAATCTATTAAAGAAAACGATGAAACCATTAAAGAAGTTCTCAAAGAAAAAGAAAAGGAAAAATCTCTTATAGATTATAAGAAAGCCTTGAAGGAATGGGAAATTGCCCCTGCCAAGGTACTTTTCTCATTTATGCGAAGTATAAACGAAGATACATGTGAAACTATTTTGGAGTTTGAACGAGTCAATGAAGCATGACTCTTCATCAAACAAATATATACTCAATGCAATATTGCATTTAGATGTGAGCTTCATGACAAGATTCACAATTGTAAACAAGGAGACAAGAGTATTAGAGAGTACTTCGGTTCTTTAAAAAAGTTGTGCGATTAAATGGCTAAGTTAGAGCTCATTCGGGAAACTCTGAATGATGCTCTACTTAGAAAGAAGCAAATAAACAATGAGCAATTTTTTCAATTTATGAGAGGGTTGCGACCCGAGTTTGAGCAAATGAGAAGCAATATCATTCATAGAAGACAATATGAACTTTCTCTTATTCAAGAGGTTTTAGCTCAAATTTGCATGAAAGAGACTAGGTTAAGGTCTCAAAATGAAATAAGAGAAGCTAAGGAAAATGTGTTGGTCGTTTCAAAATTGGGAGCCAACACTCACAAATACTAACCCCCACACTTTTACAAGAACAATAACTATGGGAAGAATCGTGTGTATGAGGGTAAAGGAGATGGAAGGAAAAGAAGAGGTATTTTTTGTCATAATTGTGGGAAATCGGGTTATATCAAACCTTTTTGTTCGGAATTTAAGAACAAAGAAAAAAGAAAGGTTGCCACAATTGGTACTTCACAAGTTAACCAAGACTCTTCAAACAAGACAATTTCAAATATATCTCTCTCAACTTGTGGAAGCATTGCAACCTTTTCTAAAAGGACAATCCTTGACTGGTGCCACCATCTCCTCCTCTTCTACTTTAGGTATGACTTCTTGGCTTTTAGCCTCTGGTGCATCATTTCATATGACATGATAAATCTATACTTTTCAATTGTAGTTCTACTAATAAGGAAAATGTTTGCACTGTCGATGAAACCTCTCTTGATATTAATGAAATTGGAAATTTTTGAAAAATATCCTAGTTTTAGCATTCTTCAAATAAGATTTGTTCCAAAACTAAATTTAAACTTACTTTCTATTTCTCAAATCACTGATTATGGATGCATAGTTCCCTTTACTTCCAACCAATGCTTAATACATGATCTCTAGTTCAGGAGGCAGATTGGAGAAAGGCATAAAGAAGGAGACTTGTACTATATGGATCAATTGAAAATTCTTGTCAAGACTTTTAGTCTTAATGTTAAAAAATTTGATAAAGTTTTGTGGCATAAAAAACTAAGACACCCTAGTATGTATAAATTATCCAATATTCTTTATCTGAGGGACTTAACAAATCTCTTGTACAGATTGTATTCTTAAAAAAAAATCAATTCCATATCAAGAAAGGTCTTTCTCTGCTACTAAACCTCTTGAGTTAATTCATTCTGATGTTTGGGGTCCTGCCCCTATTGCTTCTAATAAAGATAAACTTATTGTATTATTTTTGTTGATGATTACTCTCGTTATACTTGGATATATTTTATCAAACATAAATATAAAGTATTTGAGAATTTTAAAAACTTTCATAAGTTAGTGACAAATCTCTTAAAGTTCTTTTCATTTTGACTCAGGGATGAATATATGTCTAATGACTTTCAACAATATCTAAGAGAAAATAGAATACTTCCTCAAAGGTCACGTGCTAATACACCACAACAAAATGGTTTGGTAGAAAGAAAACATTGACACATAATAGAAACCACTAGAACTTTTCTCATATCTAAGTGTTCCCAAATATTTTTGGGTTGAAGTAGCTCTCGCCTCCGTATATCTTATAAGTAGACTACCTTTAAAAATTTAAAATCTTTGACAGCATGAAAAAATTTATAATGTCTCTTGGTTATCCTAGATCTTTGGGTGTAGATGCTTTATTCTCACCCATAAGAATGATAAATTATCTTTTAAAACTATTCCATGTATATTCTTAGGATATGGAGAAAGCTAAAGAGGATATAGGTGTTATAATACTAAAAATAACAAGCTTTATGTTTGTAGGAATGTCACATTTCTAGAACAAGAAAATGGCTTTGACACTGTCTCATCCAAAGATGAAAGTGAATACTAGTTTTTATAAATATCCCCATTAAATGAAGACATGAATGAAATAACTTGCAACGAATCTCTAGCTACTGAGTCCCACGATGATCCAAATTTCATTCAATATCAAAGAAGACAAAATAGTTAACAAGTGCTTTTGAAAAATATTCAACTATAGAAGAACAAGAAACCACAAGAATTAGGCACTTAGAGAGACGACAGAGAGTCCTAGATAGATTTGTGCTATATGATCCTTTTGAACCTCACTATAGAGCTTGTTTAACAAAAATTTATTCATACTATGAACCTTCCACATATAATCAAGCAAATGACTATCTTGAGTGACAAAATGCTATGAGTGAAAAAATTAGAGCCTTAAAAAAATCTCAAACCTGAGAATTGTCTGATATACCAACCAACAAGAAATCAATAGGATATAGGTGGATTTTTTAAAGTCAAAACTAAACGTGATGGATATCTGGAGAGGCATACAGCTAGGTTAGCTGTTAAAGGATATGCTCAAGAATATGATATTAACTACGATGAAACATTTGCTCTTGTATCCCATATGACTATTGTTACAATTTCCATGGCCATAATCTTTGTTAGGAAGTGACTAATTTATCAAATGGATGTTAAAAATGCATTTTTAAGTGATAATTTAAAATAAGTATATATGGATCCACCTCTGGATATAATGTTCCTACGTCTTAGAAAGGCTAAGTATGGTCTTGAACAAGCTCCAAAAACTTGGTATGATCGCTTTAGTTTTGTTATGCTTAAGCTTGAATATACTTTTTGTTATACTGACACTGTTTTGTTTGTTAAGAATTTCGATGCATCCAAGGTTGCCAAAATAGGAAGCGAAAGCAGGAAACGATACGGGAAGTGGAAGCGAGAAGCGAGAAACGAAGAATTTTAAAATTTATAGAGCGGGAAGCGAAATATCAATTTAAAAGAAAAATATTAAAAAAATGAAGCAATATGGTAATTGAATAGGAATCGAACAAGAAACAAATAAAAACTAAAATAAAATTGATCATTCTTATATTTCATGATTTTTCATTAAAAGAGTTAAATTTTTGTTAAAATCTAGCAATGATGGTTACTAATTTAAAGAAAGTACATGGAAAGTAAGTGAAAGCATGAGAGAAAATACATGAAAAACATATAGGAAGAATAGACCATGTGTGTACGAAGCATAAAAGAAGCGTGGGGGAATCGAGATTCCCATGAAGTTTCGGAAGTGCGGAGTATCGCGCTTCCGAAGCGAGTTTTCGGGAAGCGAGCTTCCCACCTACCTAAGAAGCTTCCGGTAACTTTGTGATTGACCTTGATTTTCTCAGATTTTTCTTAGGGATTGAGATTGCATATTCTCCTCGAGGATATCTGTTGCCTCAATCCAAATTTGCAACTGAAATTATTGATAGGTCTGGAATTACTCATGATAAAAAAGTAGATACTTCTGAAGTGATAAATGCAAAGATGAAAATTGATGATGGAGAACCTTTGGAAGATCCTACATCATATCGGCAGATGATTGGGGCATTAACGTACTTGACTATTACCAGACCAGACATAGCGCATGCAATTCACACAACCATTCAATTTCAGCACTCTCATACTTCGTGCACATGAGTATTGTGATGCATATCATTAGATATTAGAAAAGTTCTTCTAAATGATTATTTTTATCTTTGTCTTCTCTTAATTTAATTGCTTATTCTGACTCTGATTGGAGCGGAGACCCAAATGATCGATGCTCAACTACTGGTTTCTGTGTTTTTATTGGAGATTTCATGATATTATGGAAATGCAAGAAGCAAAAAAAATATTTTTATCCTCTACAAAAGCCGAATATTGAGCTAAGACAACTACCACGACTGAAATTGTATGGTTGAGGAGTCTTCTCAAGGATATGGGAGTAATTGTGACAAAGCCATCAAGACTATGTTGTGATAACAAAAATGCCATTTACATTGTTGAAAATCACACTTTTCATAAGTGTACTATGTTAAATTATGTATATATACATATACTTATATATATATACATACGTATATATATAAGTATATATATACATATATGTATATATACATAATTTATTTAATTTTCTTTTTCTGTACAACCAAAAACCCGATAGGGGTGTTTTGGTAAATTACCATGTACCTTTTCCCTTTTGTACTTTTTCTTTTTTCTTTCTTTTCCCCTTTTTGTTTTCCTTTTTTTTATTTCTTATTTTTCATTTTGGAGGACCATAAGGGGCCCCACCCATCTAGTCGTTGGGGCCCCAACGATCATATTTATGACCGTTGGGGCTCCCAACGACTAGAAGGGAGCCCCCTTTATGGTCCCTCTTTTAGCTCTCCTCCTCTATAAATAGAGGCTCACACTTGTAATGGTATTGGGTTTTCACCCTCTTCTTTCTTTCTTCAATAATATCCAACTTATGACTTTAAGTCATTTTCTCCTTTTGTGGGTTTTTTGTATACACTTTTAGTGTTTGTGTTCTTGGCTCTTGTGATCACTCTTAAAGAGTGTTTTTGCGTTATTGGTGCTTCCGCCCCTCTTCATTACATGGTATCAGAGCGAGGTTGGTGATCGAGCTTATCTTTGTTATCTTGGGATGTGTGCCTCTCAAGCTTTTGAAGAAAGGAAGACTATTCGGTACCTATGGAACGCGATTCTAAAGTAGAGCTTTCTTTTAAGCTCAATGGGTCCAATTATCTTATGTGGGCCTCCGCTATGGAAAATCATCTAAGAGGTAAGAAACTTTGGGGTTTTGTTATGAGAACTACTCCCGAACCCTCTCTTGTTCTCACTAAAATCCAAAATAAGGTTGAAAAAGCTTTAGATGGCGATGAGCGCATCAAAGCTATCAATGACCATCAATCCAAAGTTGAGGATTGGGAAAGTAACCATGCCAAAACTTTGGCATGGTTTATGAACAATGTAGACCTCAAAAATTGTGCTAATATTGCTAAATTTAGAAGGGCCAATGAAGCATGGTTCTTCCTTAAGGGTATGTATACCCAAAAGGATCTTGCTAGACAATTTTTTTGTCAAGAAAAACTCCGTTCCACTAAACAAATGGATATGAGTGTCCGGGACTACTTTAGCTCTTTAACCCCTCTTTGGGATGAACTTGTTCTTCTTGAGCCTAAATGGGTGGCTCCGGAAGATATTGAGTTGAGAAGGGAACAAATTGAAAAGGAGCATTTTTTTCAATTTCTCCATGGTCTTCGACCGGAATTTGAACAAGTTAGGGCATCCCTTTTCCATAGAAGTAAAGCATTATCCATTGAAGACGCCCTTGCCGAAATATGCCAAGAAGAAACTCGACTTGGCCTAAGCATTAACAGTGATGAAGTTTTGGCCGTTACTAGGCCCGGATCAAATGTAAAAACATATAGACCTCCCCACTTTAACAAAAATAATGGGTCTAGAAAGGGAGTGATTTGTCACTATTGTAATGAACCGGGACACATTAGACCGGTTTGTCCAAAGCTTAAGGGAAAAGTGGCCGCAGTTGGAGAAAATTCTCCAAAGAAGGAAGAAGAAAGTGCCAAAGAGGGAGATATCAAAGAAACTCTTAATCATATCTCCGAAGTTCTCCAACATCTTCTCAAGACTTCTTCTTTAACATCTAGAGTCGCCATCGCCTATTCTTCATCACCTCCAGGTATGTGGATACTAGACTCCGGTGCTTCTTTTCATATGACATCTCATAAAAACTCTCTTTCTAATGTTTTTTCTGAACCCATATCTTCTTATGTTTCAACGGCCGATGGGACATCTTTAAAAATTGAAAGTATTAGAACACTTGATTTTAAAACTTCTCAAAAGTTTTTCGTTCCTAAAGTAAGAATCGTTCCAAAGATTAATCTAAATCTTTTTTCTGTTTCCCAAATCACCGATCATGGATGCCAAGTCTCTTTCTCACCTAAAGATTGCACCGTGCAGGATCTCCAGTCAGGGAAGCTGATTGGGCAAGGCCATAGAAGGGGTGATCTTTATTTTATGGACTTTTTGACTCTAACTCCAAAGTCATTTTGCAATCTTATAAAGGACAAAAGTATTGGAATTTGGTATGAGAGACTTGGTCATCCAAATTTTGTAAAGATGTCTCTTTTTCCTTTTTTGGACAATACTTGTAAAGACAAACATATGACTTGTAAAGATTGCATTTTTGGGAAATCTAAAACTATTCTATTCCCTCAAATAAATTATTTCACCACTCGACCTTTTGAACTTATTCATACCGATGTATGGGGACCTTCCCCTATTTTATCCAAAGGAGGATTTTCGTACTATGTAGTCTTTATTGATGACTTCACTCGATTTACTTGGATTTACTTTTTAAGTCGCAAATCCGAAGTTTTCACCTTCTTTAAAGATTTCCATGCAATGGTCAAAAATCAATTTTTAGGAAATCTATCAATTCTTAGGTCCGATTCGGGAGGCGAATACATGTCCAATGAATTTCAAAGCTATTTAAAAGAAAATGGAATTTGCCATCAACGTTCTTGTCCCAACACTCCACAACACAATGGTCTTGCGGAAAGAAAACATAGACACATAATAGAAACCACAAGAACTTTATTAATTTCAAAAAATATTCCAAAATCCTTTTGGGTTGAAGCGGTTCTAACCTCAACATACCTTATCAACAGAACCCCTTCATCTTCTTTGAAAAATCTTTCTCCATTTGAAAAACTTTACAATATGTCTCCCGATTATAATAGACTAAGAATTTTTGGATGTAAATGCTTTGTTCTAACTCACAAAAATGATAAAATTTCTCCTAGGGCTATTGAATGTATTTTCTTAGGATATGACGAAAAACAAAAAGGTTATCGATGTTTTGACATACTCAAAAACAAACTTTATATCTCAAAAGATGTCACATTCCTAGAAGAAGAAAATGGTTTTTCGCATAAACCAAATGAAAATATTGCTTATTCTTTTTTTTTTTTTGACTTGTTACCTCAAGAAAACATCATAGATGATCATGCTGATCCTAGTGAACCTCTCATAGAAGATCATTTTGAACATCCAAATGATGACAAAAATTTAGAAGAAAATGTATCAAGACAAATACAAGTCTACTTTAGAAGGAATGAAAGAAATCCACCTTGTGCCCTTGAAAAATTCTCTCAAAGTGAGTCGATTGAAGAAACCTCTCAAAGAAGATCAAATCGTATCTGTAAAGTACCAAATAGATTTGTATCTTATGATTTTTTGTCTCCAAATTTTCGAGCATGTCTACTAGCTCTTCGCTCATTTCATGAACCATCTCATTACAATGATGCTAAACAATATGCTCATTGGAATGAAGCAATGGAACTAGAACTTAATGCACTTAAAAGGGCACAAACTTGGGAAATCATTAATCCACCCAATGGCAAGAAACCCATTGGATGTAGATGGGTTTTTAAAGTAAAAACTAAGAGTGATGGTTTATTAGAAAGATATAAGGCTAGGTTACTGGTCAAAGGATATGCCCAAGAGTACGGGGTAGATTATGATGAAACTTTTGCCCCAGTTGCTCGAATGACTAGTGTTCGAGCTCTTATTGCAGTAGCCTCTGTTAAAAAATGGCCAATTTTTCAACTTGATGTCAAAAATGCCTTTTTAAATGAAGAAGTTTATATGGAACCTCCTCAAAGTATGAATTTAAATGAAAATATTTTAAAATTAAAAAAGGCCTTATATGGACTTAAGCAAGCTCCTAAAGTTTGGTATGACAAGTTTAGTAATGTATTAATCAATTTAAGATTTACTTCCTGCTATACTGACACTGCTCTTTTTGTTAAGAAGACAAGTGACTTCATTGTTATTCTTCTGTTATATGTTGATAATATGATCATCACTGTGAGTGAAAAAAGGGGGTAATGATGTAAAGTCTATGTTAAAAGAAACTTTTGATATGTCTGACCTTGGATACTTGAGATATTTTTTAGGATTTGAAGTAGCTTATTCCGCGCGAGGATACATCCTATCTCAAATGAAATTAGCTGCAGACATTTGTACCAAGTCAGGAATATTTGATGAAAAGAAAGTTGAGACTCCCAAAGTTATCAATGCAAAACTGAGACTTGAGGATGGTGTTCTTCTCGAGGATCCAACCCCCTACCGTCAATTAATTGGATCCCTCACCTATCTATCCATCACCCTTCCAGATATAGCTCATGCGGTTCATGCAGCAAGCCAGTTTCAGCATGCACCTACTTCGGTTCATATGGCAGCCGTAATGAGAATTGTGCGATACATCAAAAATACCATCTCCAAGGGACTCTTCTTATCCTCTTCTTCATCTCTTGAGTTAACTGCTTTTACTGATGCTGACTGGGGAGGAAATCCCAATGATCGTATCTCAACTACTAGTCTTTGCATTTTTTTAGGTGAATCTCTCATTTCGTGGAGATGCAAGAAGCAACAGAAGGTTTCACTATCATCCATTGAAGCTGAATATCGGACCATGACAATGACAACTATGGAAATTGTATGGGCGTCCTCATTTCCTCTCCCACCAAGCTCTGCTGTGATAACAAAAGTGCGATATACATTGCAAGCAATCATACTTTTCACGAGCGGACCAAGCATATCGAAATAGATTGCCATTATGTTCGAGACGAATATCTCAGAGGAACTATCACATTACCATATGTTACTTCAGAATATCAACTGACTGACTTCTTCACCAAAGCGCTCCCAACTCCACGATTTATGTTTCTTCTTAACAAACTTTCGGTCTTCTCCCCGTAAAGTTTGAGGGGGCATGTTAAATTATGTATATATAAATATATATATATATATATATATACATATATGTATATATACATAATTTATTTCATTTTCTTTTTCTGTACAACCCAAAACCCGATAGGGGTGTTTTGGTAAATTACCATGTACCTTTTCCTTTTGTACTTTTTCTTTTTTCTTTCTTTTCCCCTTTTTCTTTTCCTTTTTTTTATTTCTTATTTTTCATTTTAGAGGACCATAAGGGGCCCCACCCATCTAGTCGTTGGGGCCCCAACGATCATATTTATGACCGTTGGGGCTCCCAACGACTAGAAGGGAGCCCCCTTTATGGTCCCTCTTTTAGCTCTCCTCCTCTATAAATAGAGGAGGCTCACACTTGTAATGGTATTGGGTTTTCACCCTCTTCTTTCTTTCTTCAATAATATCCAACTTATGACTTTAAGTCATTTTCTCCTTTTGTGGGTTTTTTGTATACACTTTTAGTGTTTGTGTTCTTGGCTCTTGTGATCACTTTTAAAGAGTGTTTTTGCGTTATTGGTGCTTCCGCCCCACTTCATTACATACTAAACATATTGAGATGGGCTGTCATTATGTTCGTGAAGAATTTTTTAAAAAGACTATTTCACTACCATATGTGACTTCATAATATCTATTTGCATACTTCATAAAAGCCTTGCCTTCTCCAAGGTTTCATTTCTTATTAGGTAAAGTTTCAATGATTCCACCTGTTAAATTATGTAATCAAACTTGTAATTTTGCATATATATTTTATATATATAAGGTAATACATATACATATATATAATATATGTATATGTATTTACCAATTATATATAAAATATATATATTCCTAGCAAGGGTAGTTTAGGAATTTTACACATTCTTTTTCGAGAATATGTTTTTGTATTTCTTTTCTTTTTCTTTTTTCTTTATTCCTTTTTCTTTTTACATTTAATGCACTGTACTTGCATTGGGAGGGGCCCAACCCACTAGTCGTTGGACCCCTCCAACGGTCACATTTGTGACCGTTGGAGGGGCTCCAACGACTATGTGGAGCCCCTCCCAAGGCCTTCTCCAAGCCCTATATATATGGGCAGCTCCTCTTGTATTTTCTTAAGGGATTTGGGATTATAGCCCAACCTCTTTAGTTGTTTATGAATTTTATGAGTGCATTTGCACATTTGTGATTCGGTGTGTTGTGCTTGTTGTGCACAAGTGTTCTTGGGTGTGTATGTTCACACATTTATTCTCAAGGTTATTGTGTTATCGACTAAAGTATCTTGTTGAAGATACTTTTACATGGTATCAGAGCTTCGTTGAAGAAGAAGAATTGCGATTCGCCTTCTTTTGCATTTCTCGAAAAGCGTGCCTTCAAGTTTTTTTAAAATCAAAGAGGATGACCTTCTTCGAGCAATATTTTAGGAGCCTCTCTTGTCAAGAAAGATGCGAAAAGTAATTAAGGTACGTACTATCCCTTGCATTCTTTCCTCTCTAATGGGCGAAAAAGACTCCCATTTCTCTCTTGGGTTTAAGCTTAATGGCTCAAACTATCATGTTTGGGCCGGTAATATGGAAGCCCATATTAAAGGAAAGGGGCTTTGGTTTTACGTTCATGGATCCATACCGGAACCGGAACCCAAAATTACCATTATTGAAGGAGGGGATATTAAGATCCTTGAAGGGGATGAAAGGCAAAAGGCCCTTGAAGAGTATTCTAAGAAACATGATGATTGGGAAATGAAGAACTTCAAGATCTTATCTTGGATTTTTTCATCCGTTGAGACCAAGATAAACGCCAATATCATCAAATTTAAAAGGGCTTCCGAAGCTTGGGTATATTTTGAGAAAATGTACACCTCAAGAGATCTATCCCACAAGTACTTTCTCCAAAAGAGGGCTTTGACTCTCCAACAAAATGACAAACTTTCTCCCAAAGCCATTCCTTGTGCCTTTCTTGGCTATTCTGAAACCCAAAAAGGGTTTCGTTGTTATGATATCAAAAGTGATAAATTGTATGTGTCTAGAAACGTGAGTTTTTTGGAAAATATTAGTGGATTTGAACGTTGTGACCCCCATAATGAAAATATGGATTATTCTTTTTTATTTGATTTACTGAATAAGGACGATGATACTAGTGATAATGAGTCAGATCAAAGTAACCCAAATGAATTTGAAACCGAGGAAAACATCTCCTTGCCTCCTTCGTCACATCAACCTATTGAATTACCTAGAGACCCTATCACCTACTCTCATAGAGATCAAAACAACTTTAGGAGTGCTCTTGACAGATATAATGATGCCAGTTCTAGTGCCTCTCAGAATGAAGTGATCCCTCGTAGAACTGAGAGAAGTAGAAGGCCTCCTTCTAGGTTCATTTCCTATGACTTTTTTTCACCAAGATATAGAGCCTGCCTTAGTGCCATCCACTCATATATAGAACCTAGAAATTTTGAAGAAGCACGAAAGTGCCCTGAATGGATTAATGCCATGGACAATGAAATTGAGGCTCTAAGAAAAGCCAAAACCTGGGAATTTCAAAATCTTCCTAAAGGCAAGAAAACAATAGGGTGCAGATGGGTCTTCAAAGTAAAAACTAAAAGTGATGGATCCCTTGAAAGGTATAAAGCTCGCTTGGTTGCAAAAGGATATAGTCAAGAATATGGTATTGACTATGAAGAAACTTTTGCTCCTGTAGCTCGTATGGTCACTGTTCGATGTCTTATAACCGTTGCCTCTATCAACAAATGGAACATCTATCAAATGGATGTGAAAAATGCCTTTTTAAATGGCGACTTAAGTGAAGAAGTTTACATGGATGCTCCTCCTGGAATGGAGACTCCTAAGGGAAAGGTGCTTTGTCTTCAGAAAGCACTCTATGGCCTAAAACAAGCTCCCAAGGCTTGGTATGATAGATTTAACTCTGTTATGATTGAGAATGGTTTTTCCTCTTGTTTTACTGACACTGCTCTATTTGTTAGAAAATCCAATGCAGGGATTGTAATTTTACTTCTGTATGTTGATGACAGCTCATCACTGGGAGTGATTCTAACGGGGTTAAGCGTATAAAATCTATCTTAAAAGATAAATTTGAAATGTCTGACTTGGGTTTTCTAACTTATTTTTTGGGAATTGAAGTAGCATACTCTCTCAGAGGATATTTTTTATCTCAAACTAAGCTTGCCTCTGAGATCATTGACAGGTCAGGTATTACAGATGAGAAGCTTTGTGAAACTCCTGCGGTAGTAGGAGCAAAGATGAAAAATGATGACGGGGTTCCCCTTTTGGATCCTACACCCTACAGACAGCTTGTAGGATCTCTGATGTATCTGAGTATTACCAGACCAGATATATCCCATGCAGTCTACACTGCAAGTCAGTTTCAGCATGCGCCTACATCCGTTCACATGAGTGTCATCTTACGAGTTGTAAGATACATAAAGGGTACTCTAAATAAAGGAGTTTTCCTGTCCTCTTCTTCTGACTTAAAATTGATTGCTTATACTGACTCAGATTGGGGAGGTGACCCAAATAACCGTCACTCCACCACTGGTTTCTATGTGTTCTTAGGAGACTCACTAATTTCGTGGAGATGCAAGAAGCAACAAAAAGTGTCGCTCTCTTCAACTGAAGCTGAATATCGTGCCATGGCCACTACTACCATGAAGATTGTTTGAATTCACCAACTGCTAGAAGACATGGAGATAAAAATTGAAGGACCCACCAAGCTATGCTGCGACAACAAGAGTGCAATCTACATTGCAAAGAATCACACCTTTCATGAGCGGACTAAACACATCGAAATGGACTGTCACTATGTTCGTGAAGCATATCTCCGAGGAGTTATTGATCTCCCTTATGTCACGTCCGAATATCAGTTGGCAGATTTCTTTACTAAAGCCTTGTGCGCTCCGCGGTTCAACTTCCTTCTTAGCAAACTTTCGGTCATCTTGCCATAATATATGTATATGTATTTACCAATTATATATATAAAATATATATATTCCTAGTAAGGGTAGTTTAGGAATTTTACACATTCTTTTTCGAGAATATGTTTTTGTATTTATTTTCTTTTTCTTTTTTCTTTATTCCTTTTTCTTTTTACATTTAATGCACTGTACTTGCATTGGGAGGGGCCCAACCCACTAGTCGTTGGACCCCTCCAACGGTCACATTTGTGACCGTTGGAGGGGCTCCAACGACTATGTGGAGCCCCTCCCAAGGCCTTCTCCAAGCCCTATATATATGGGCAGCTCCTCTTGTATTTTCTTAAGGGATTTGGGATTATAGCCCAACCTCTTTAGTTGTTTATGAATTTTATGAGTGCATTTGCACATTTGTGATTCGGTGTGTTGTGCTTGTTGTGCACAAGTGTTCTTGGGTGTGTATGTTCACACATTTATTCTCAAGGTTATTGTGTTATCGACTAAAGTATCTTGTTGAAGATACTTTTACACCACCATCAGCTTGAGAGGAAGTGTTAAATGTAATAATGTAATATATATATATATATATATATATATATATGTTTACATATTCATTTCAGTATATTTTTTGTATATTTATAATTCAGGTGTATTTTGGTCTTTTCACATGTAAACACACAATAAGTGTATTTTTATTTTCCTTTTATTTACTTTTGTAAATATTCCCAGCCTCAAGGGCTTTTTGGGAATACTCCATAGAGACGTTGGATCATACCCAACGGCTATATTTCTAGCCATTGGGTGGGTCCCAATGGCTCTATAAAGTCGTCTCTATGTGTATATATATGGGGGTGATCCCCCCTCTCTATGTATTCTTTTCTCAAGGGAATTTCCCCAATACAAGATCCTTTTTTATGTAAGTTTCAGCCCATAAGTGGCTTATCCTTGTGTATATTTGTATTGGCCTATAAGAGGTCACATTCTCAAGGTGTTCTTGCTCATAAGTGACTCTCTAAAGCATATACATCTGTTCGTGACAGTCGGCTAATATTATCCTCTTATAACCTTGAACATCTATCTTAATATACGCATCTTTGGAACATGCACTTTGTCTTCTTGTCGTAACAGTCTTGTAGAAACATCATTTTAGTCGGTACTCTTTTATCGCATAACACGCCACTAGCCTGCCTTCACTTAACCCAACCGACATTGATCCTATTAGTGATATCTTCTTTAAATCCCCCATTTTGTTGTAATATAGACCCTAAATATCAAAACTTATGCATCTCTTGTATTCTAATTACATTGCTATCATTAGCTTCTTAATTAGACTTGCACTTCATATATTAAGTTTTTGTTCTACTAATTCGTAAACCATTTCAAGGTTGTAAGTATCGTATCGTTACCCGTATCGATTGGACCCATAGTAACACCGTAAACGTATGGTAAATGTATCATAAATTTTTAATAAAAAATTTCTAAAAATTCAAGAAAATTTAGAAAAAAATTAACAAAAATTCTAAAAAAATCATCACATAAAACAATGATGAATTGCACAAAATACAACTCTAAAGTCACATATTAAGCATTTTTGTCACTATGAGCCACAAAAGACATCATCAAACATCAACTAATATAGAACCATAGATAATATTGCATGCATATCTCACAAGAACCATGCAAAATATTAAATATCTTGTAATTAAGAACATACCACAAGACTCGTACTTTCATATTACATAAACAAAAATATTATGGCAATAGTTGCACTCGATTTTCATTCCGTTTCCACTTGTTACTTGAGTGTATCATTGCCATGTCGGATCATCTTGTGTCATCTTTGTTGGAGGAGTGTGGAACCTGATATCTACCTTAATATAAATCTTTAATTTTCGTGGATCCAACTTCGCAGTAAGTGTAACGCCCCAAAATTTTAACCCAAATTTAAGAGGCTTTTTTTTTTAATAACAACGGAAACAAGTAATATTATGGGGTTAAACATTCTGGAACATTACAGTGGAGAGAAAGCCAAAATGTTTATTTCATTTCGCTATCAATGAATAATGACATAAGAGTTTTAAAAACATAAAAGGAACTCAAACTATCCTTGGAACAATAAATCCAAAAATCTCGATCCGATGCCTTATCCCGCATCCGCTCATAAACTTTATTCTTTACCTGAAAAATAGTAAATTGATTGGAATTAGACTACCACGTCTAAGTAGAAAAACTGTAACTCTTAACGTAGGTATATCATGTATCAAGTATGTGATGTGGGTGCCGTGTGTGATTTTCAGCCTATACAAAATCGCGTAAAGAAGACTATGCAACAACAATAATTAAGTAAGTAAAGCATTTTATCCAACAACAACAACAGTAACATGCATAATATTCATGTAACAACCACAATATAAATTCCATTATTTCATATATACACATTTTAGGATTTCGTTTCATCACAAGCTCAGAATATAAAACATGCTGAAAAAATATGCAAATGTCTCTTTAATGACTCCACTCACTGTGATACCTAACTGTTCTAAATAGTGATTATTTTATCTTATCCCGCGGGTACACGCGGGCCGAGACAACCATCATGGAAGAGAACGTTCGAGGGTATATTATTCAAGGTTATTTTATTAACCCGAACATTCTAGCTGAGACTGAAATCACAAGGGAGCGGCCAGTGATCGAGAGAACCTCCCAAAGGCCAAACGAAAACAGGATGCATCTCTAACTTCTGCAGAAGAACAAAGAGCTACCACCTAGGACATATTGGTAGTCCGGGTCCCCCCCCAACTCCGAGGACTGGGGACCAACGAGTCACTTTAGCTAGAAACAATTAAACACATGTCTCCGAAGTTTTGTACAACCTACCCTCTCCAAGGTAAGCCTGAATCTGAGTGTGTTAATCTTTTCATTTATTTAAATTACCCAAAATACATGGCCATTTCCCCAAACTACTTCCTACTATCATAGTAGTAGGTTCCCAAACTTAGTCATTTTGCCAAGGTACACATACATCCATTTTTTTTATATACATTGCACAAACCCACTCAGAGTGCTCCGGTGCCTTTAAACCAGTCAAACACGAATATTATATTTTCATTTTCATGTGGATTCACCTCATAACTTCGATGGTCTATGCATGACCCTCAACGCACTCGCTTGACATTCATATGTCCACAACAAACCGACCCTTAGGTTCGGTTATTAGATGATCATTCATCATCATTATTATTATTTATTTATTCTTCAATAGCAAGTTGCTACAACGTACCATTAGGTTTTGACTTGTGACATCCCAACACAGGGTGGCATGTATTAAAGCTCCGCCAAACAAGTAAAGACACTGTTGGTGTCCTTTATTGAACATGCAATGTAATCCTATAGATTTGGTAATACAACTAGATACTTTTCTCCAAACACATTCTCATTTGAACATTCCACAAGATATACAACTTGGTTGGCATTTGATACTTTCAGCAAATATGTAGTGTTAGGCAATAGTACTTCAGAAAAATATACAACTTAACATGCATAAGAACATTGGAGAATAAACATCTTAATGGCCATTTGAACCTTCTAGATGATATACACTTAATGGGCATTGGAACATTTTAAGAAATATGCATTTGAACATACTAAATTATGCAACTTAGTATATAAACTTGAATATCATTTTACTATGCAGCTAAATATGCATTTGAGCATTAGTTTAATATATGACTTCATGTACCAGTGAATAACAACCTAATATGCAGTTAAGTTTGCATTGAATATCAGCTTGATATGCAACTTTCTACGAAGTTGAACATATACTTACTATGCAGTTACATAGGCATTGAGCATCTAACTAATATGCAGCTTCATATGAAACCGAACATCAACCTATAGGCACCTAATATGCAGGTAAATGTCAACTTGAATTTCAACTTAATATAAATCCAACTAGATTCTCATTTATACATGTTTCTGGGATTTTTCCCGCAACCGATTACGCATAACAGAAATTTCAAATACATGAGAATATTCCCTACGCACGCACACGGATCAGAAAGCCTCAACCAGGTATGTACATTCAGAGACATCAAATGTTTCAATCCATTTCCAAATAAATTTAACCATCCGACAAAATAAGCATGGTGATTCCTAATCCCTACACATGCTGTTATGATCCTATAGATTTTATTTATCAGAGATCACTGATATCACATATAGGGCTAATCAAACTAAATTTCAGAATCATATGATGAAACAACAACATAGATTAACATTGATGACAAGAAACGAACAAACTTTTTTGTTCAGTCCCATTAGCGGAAACAGTGATAACATTTGATTGCCAAGTAGATTTTCCATTGATCGATAATCTAACTTATTTACATACTATGAATCAAATTTAGTCACTTAGATAAAACAAATACAGATGATTACGATGTTCAGTCATCTAGAGAAAACAAATACAGATGATTCAAATTTAGAATAAAGCCTGCGAAACTCACTACCTATTGATTACACCGTATTTTAGAAAAGGTGATATAGTTGAGTAAACAAACGGGACTGAATCAACATCTAGCAGAACAACGGCCCCATAAAAATTTTCTTTCGTTTAACCGAAACAAACCCTATCGCATGCATCGAAAACCTCTCCCCATTTTACAGAAATGTGAACCACAATAGTCCCCTTTACAATAACAATCCCCCAAATCGTAGATTTGGGGTTTCGGTTTAGGGTTGATAGAAAAACCTCCAAATTGGGGATTTTCCATTTTGTTTCCCACTCACACACCTAATCACATTCCATAGCCCACAAAAAGAAATCACAGCATCCTACTTGTTTCGGCGAGAGGGAGAAGGTGGCTGCTGCGGTTGGGAAGGTTGCCGGTGTCGATTGCTCCATCGTTGAGCGAGAAACCGAGAGAGGAGCGAGAGACTGAGGGTAGGGGAAGACAAACAGGTTGTTGCTGCGAGAGGCGAGTCCGCCGACCTCAATTTCTCCATTGTCGAGCAAGGGTTCAGGAAGGGACAGGGAGACACAGAGTGTGGAAGGAGAAAGATGAGGTGAGTAAGAAGAAGAGAGGTGTGGGAGGGGAGTTAATAGGGAGGGTGGCCTCCGGAAAGGGAGGAGGAGATGGGTATCCACCCTTTTTCTCCGAGGGCTGCGCACCGCCCCTTCCCATTGCTTTGGGTTTGCGTTAGGGTTCCTTGGGAACCCTAACAACTTTTATCGGGCAGGCCCTGTAGTGGCCCTGCCCTTTTAACTTAACCGGTTTTTTTTTTTCACTGCTTACCTTAGTACACGGGAGTGGCCGGGGTCCGAATCCGCGACCCGAGATCCAACCGCGTGTTGGATCCTTGTTTCTCAAGCGATGTGGATCCACGACAGCTTTGCGGAGTGGATCCGAAGATCAGATTCAAATAGATCCAACTACAGATCCACGTGATATGTTTATTTTATGATATATATATATATGTATATATATGGTTTCGATACAAGGATCCATATTAATATTGAAGTTCTGATATCGAAGATCCAAATACAATATTGTGGATCCGAACATCGCCTTAAGCTATACCAATTCCCACTAAAGTGTTGTAGAAATTTTCTCATTACAATCCGATTTATTTCAAGGATCCAATCTATTATTAAATATTCAATTTAGGGTTCGCGATCCAATATCTAAGATCTAAATGGGATATCAGAGTTCTAAACAGGATATTAGGGATCCAACATTGAAGATCCAAATAGGTTATTCGAGATCCAATTACGAATAAACAATTAAAACAATAAAAATAACCTCGCACCAGCTTAACGACCTAAATTTCAAGTTTATTTGTCTAATAAAATTCACGGGTATTACATCCTTTCCCCCTAAAAAGAATTTCGTCTTTGAAATTACCTGTAAAAGTTTTTCTCGAAAAGATTGAGGTATTTCTCCCCTATATTAGCTTCAGGCTGCCAACATATATTCTAACATATAAGGATCAAGATAACACACAATGAGTTTCTAAGAGAAGTTTGGAACTAAAAGTTGGTCTCGTCAAAATTCATACACGATTCTTTTGATGGTGAAAATGTACTAAATAACAGGAAAGTCTTAACCTAAGACAATTAGAGTGTATGTTCACTACTTCATACTTGTTTAGTCACAAATGATTGACACGACATGCTATTGCTTTAGCTTGTTCTTGATTATTGGATTTAGTTTTCTTTATTTTATCATAATCACGACATTGTTTGTTGTCCTCGCTATTTCTAACAGACTTTTTGTCCTGAATAACCTCCACTTATTCCTAATTCTCAAGGTTTTGCGTGGCTAGTTGTTACTGTTAAAATATATGTAATTCATATATATGTATATGTTTATATACATATATATACGTATTATCTAAAATACCCGATAGGGGTATTTTGGTCATTTCACAAGTACCGTATAGGGGTACTTGTTTTTCTTTTCTTTATTTTTTGTAAATTCTTTTTTTCTTTTTGCTTTTTATTTTTTGTATTTTTGCCCACCTAAAAGGGGTCCCACCATGGAGTCGATGGGGCCCCCAACGGCTCAATGGGAGCCCCTAGGTGGCTCTTCTTTTAAGGCCATAAGGCCACTCCTCCTCTCCTTCTTTTGTGTATAAATAGGGGTGAACCCCTCTTGTATTCTTCACTCTTGAGAGCTCTCTCTCTTTTCAATAAGAGACATTTATATTTTTATGTTGTGTTGTCTCTTGTGGGTTTGGGTGTTTGCCCTTTTGTTTGTTCATTAGTGGATGTTGTAAGTGCTTAATGCACTCTTTGCTTTTCCGCATATTTCATTACAGTTACACGTCATAACCTCGCTCAAGATGTTATTCTCAAAATGATACCATCTTTTCACAGAAGACCCAAACATATCCTCAAATCAAGGTCTAGAATCTCTCAAAGAGTGGCCCTTTTATTCACAAAAGACACAAACATGTCATTATATCAAGATTTAAAATCAATAATGATTCAATTATGTTATAACTAAAGTCAAATCTATTGATCTCTAATTGGCTATATTAATCAATTTCTGCAAATTCTCTCAATTTATCATAACTCTTTATTAATTAAAGATTATCAAGATTTACGCTGGATCACCTGGTCTAGAAAATACATGACCTCACAAGAAATTACCGCCCTAGAGGGTATAACTGGTCTTGTACAATACACTCTCACATGAATTCATCGTCTTTGCGGCTACCCATCCTTGGACAATGTACTACCTCACAGAGATCCACCGCTCTAACTGGAATACCTGATCTTGATCATATATACCCTCACAGAAAATCCTCTATGAAAACAAAAATCACAAGATCCTCGTAGAATCACCTGGTCTGAGAAATGTACAACCTTATACGGAATTGCCGCCCTAGATGGTATACCCGATCTTGGACAATACACTTCCTCACAGGAATTTACTGTCTTTACGGCTGCCCGTTCTTGGATAATGTACTACCTCACGGAGATCTACCGCTCTAGACGGATTACCCGATCTTGGTCAAACATACCCTCACAGTTAATCCTTTGGAGACAAGTCCTCAACAAGTGCCAAAATTGTGATATATGCATCGGTATAAATAACCGTTCTCAGGGTCGATAGCCACCAATAGGGGCAAAGCATACCTATCGTCAATATGTATCACATCACTTCATATGGCATTAAAAATCATGAAATCTCACCTTTCACTACTAAGGTTCTATGAACTATAGTTCACTATTGAACTTAAGCATATATCGCATGCTTTCAAAATTTCAAATCACGTGGCATTTCAATCATATCAGACATAAGCATATTATCCTATACATCATATCATTGCCACCAAGAACATTGCATTTTCCAGGTCTAACATCGAAGTATGCATAACCAAAGCATGAGTTCTATGCAATGTGATTCAGTATATATCAAGAATCAACTAAACCTCAAGATACGTAACTTCTACGTAGTTTAAGTTATACACATAAGATTCAAATCATATATGAATATAAGACATTCAGATCATTTCATGTGCATTGATAATTCTTACATCATATCACATTAGATTGTTTCGACGTAAAACACACGCACATATCTACTAAGAAATTTAGTCAGATAGCTATGATACGCGCATCAATCATGCTATGTAACTATGTAGGCGTGATACATCATTCACCTAGTAGGTCGATACTAATGATTTATAGGCGTGATATGTCATTCACCTAATAGGTCAAAATTAATAAATTATATGCGTGAATTCACCTATATGCTATTATGAGCATCACAAATAAAAGAACATGTACCATTACCAATAACATATCAAAAAAAAAATTATATTCACACAGCGATTGCAGGATGTAGCACGACCGTGATCTTTGATTTATTGTTCCCAAGCTCTGATATCATTTGTAATGCCCCAAAATTTTAACCAAAATTTAAGAGGATTTTTTTTCGCGGAAACAAGTAATATTATGGGGTTAAACATTCTGGAACATTACAGTGGAGAGAAAGCCAAAACGTTTATTTCATTTCGCTATCAATGAATAAGGACATCAGAGTTTTAAAAACATAAAAGGAACTCAAACTATCCTTGGAACAATAAATCCAAAAATCTCGATCCGATGCCTTATCCCGCAGCCGCTCATAAACTCTATTCTTTACCTGAAAAATAGTAAATTGATTGGAATTAGGAAAGCTGTAACTCTTAATGTAGGTATATAAGTATGTGATGTGGGTGCCGTGTGTGATTTTCAGCCTATACAAAATCGCGTAAAGAAGACTATGCAACAACAATAATTAAGTAAGTAAAACATTTTATGCAACAACAACAACAGTAACATGCATAATATTGTAACAACCATAATATGAATTTCATTATTTCATATCTACACATTTTAGGATTTCGTTTCATCACAAGCTCAGAATATAAAACATGCTGAAAAAATATGCAAATGTCTCTTTAATGACTCCACTCAGTTTGATACCTAACTGTTCTAAATAGTGATTATTTTATCTTATCCCGCGGGTACACGCGGGCCGAGACAACCATCACAGAAGAGAACGTTCGAGGGTATATTATTCAAGGTTATTTTATTAACCCGAACATTCTAACTGAGATTGAAATCCCAAGGGAGCGGCCAGTGACCGAGAGAACCTCCCAAAGGCCAAACGAAAACATGATGCATTCCTAACTTCTACAGAAGAACAAAGAGCTACCACCTAGGACATATTGGTAGTCCGCCCACCCCCCCCCCCCCCAACTCCGAGGACTGGGGACCAACGAGTCACTTTAGCTTGAAACAATTAAACACGTCCCCAGAGTTTTGTACCACCTACCCTCTCCAAGGTAAGCCTGAATCTGAGTGTGTTAATCTTTTCATTTATTTAAATTACCCAAAATACATGGCCATTTCCCCAAACTACTTCCTACTATCATAGTAGTAGGTTCCCAACCTTAGTCATTTTGCCAAGGTACACATACATCCATTTTTTTTATATACATTGCACAAACCCACTCAGAGTGCTCCGGTGCATTTAAACCAGTCAAGCACGAATATTATATTTTCATTTTCATGTGGATTCACCTCATAACTTCGATGGTCTATGCATGACCCTCAACACACTCGCTTGACATTCATATGTCCACAACAAACCGACCCTTAGGTTCGGTTATTAGATGATCATTCATCATCATTATTATTATTTATTTATTCTTCAATAGCAAGTTGCTACGACGTACCATTAGGTTTTGACTTGTGACATCCCAACACAGGGTGGCATGTATTAAAGCTCCGCCAAACTAGTAAAGACACTGTTGGTGTCCTTTATTGAACATGCAATGTAATCCTATAGATTTGGTAATACAACTAGATACTTTTCTCCAAACACATTCTCATTTGAACATTCCACAAGATATACAACTTGGTTGGCATTTGATACTTTCAGCAAATATGTAGTGTTAGGCAATAGTACTTCAGAAAAATATACAACTTAACATGCATAAGAACATTGGAGAATAAACATATTAATGGCCATTTGAACCTTCTAGATGATATACACTTAATGGGCATTGAAACATTTTAAGAAATATGCATTTGAACATACTAAATTATGCAACTTAGTATATAAACTTGAATATCGTTTTACTATGCAGCTAAATATGCATTTGAGCATTAGTTTAATATATGACTTCATGTACCAGTGAATAACAACCTAATATGCAGTTAAGTTTGCATTGAATATCAGCTTGATATGCAACTTTGTACGAAGTTGAACATATACTTATTATGCAGTTACATAGGCATTGAGCATCTAACTAATATGCAGCTTCATATGAAACCGAACATCAACCTATAGGCATCTAATTAGGACTTTGCATATCAACTGAATATGCAGGTAAATGTCAACTTGAATTTCAACTTAATATAAATCCAACTAGATTCTCATTTATACATGTTTCTGGGATTTTTCCCGCAACCGATTACGCATAACAGAAATTTCAAATACATGAGAATATTCCCTACGCACGCACACATATCAGAAAGCCTCAACCAGGTATGTACATTCAGAGACTTCAAATGTTTCAATCCATTTCCAAATAAATTTAACGATCCGACAAAATAAGCATGGTGATTCCTAATCCCTACACATGCTGTTATGAACCTATAGATTTTATTTATCAGAGATCACTGATATCACATACAGGGCTAATCAAACTAAATTTCATAATCATATGATGAAACAACAACATAGATTAACATTGATGACAAGAAACAAACAAACTTTCTGTTCAGTCCCATTAGCGGAAACAGTGATAACATTTGATTGCCAAGTAGATTTTCCATTGATCGATAATCTAACTTATTTACATACTATGAATCAAATTCAGTCACTTAGAGAAAACAAATACAGATGATTACGATGTTCAGTCATTTAGAGAAAACAAATACAGATGATTCAAATACAGATGTTCATGAGAAACTAAGGAGCAATATGTTCGATTCTCATGAACGAATCAAGCCTGCGAAACTCACTACCTATTGATTACACCACATTTTAGAAAAGGTGATATAGTCGAGTAAACAAAAGGGACCGAATCAACATCTAGCAAAACAACGACCCCATAAAAATTTTCTTTCGTTTAACCGAAACAAACCCTATCACATGCATCGAAAACCTCTCCCCATTGTACAGAAATGTGAACCGCAATAGTCCCCTTTACAATAACAATCTGAAACCCCCAAATCGTAGATTTGGGGTTTCGGTTTAGGGTTGACAGAAAAACCTCCAAATTGGGGATTTTCCATTTTGTTTCCCACACACACACCTAATCACATTCCATAGCCCACAAAAAGAAATCACAACATCCTACTTGTTTCGGCGAGAGGGAGAAGGTGGCTGCCGCAGTTGGGAAGGTTGCCGGTGTCGATTGCTCTATCGTTGAGCGAGAAATCGAGAGAGGAGCGAGAGACTGAGGGTAGGGGAAGACAAACAGGTTGTTGCTGCGAGAGGCGAGTCCGCCGACCTCGATTTCTCCATTGTCGAGCAAGGGTTCAGGAAGGGACAAGGAGACACAGAGTGTGGAAGGAGAAAGAAGAGGTGAGTAAGAAGAAGAGAGGTGTGGGAGGGGAGTTAATAGGGAGGGTGGCCTCCGGAAAGGGAGGAGGAGATGGGTATCCACCCTTTTTCTCCGAGGGCTGCGCACCGCCCCTTCCCATTGCTTTGGGTTTGCGTTAGGGTTCCTTGGGAACCCTAACAGCTTTTATCGGGCAGGCCCTGTAGTGGCCCTGCCCTTTTAACTTAACCGGGTTTTTTTTTTCACTGCTTACCTTAGTACACGGGCGTGGCCGGGGTCCGAATCCGCGACCCGAGATCCAACCGCGTGTTGGATCCTTGTTTCTCAAGCGATGTGGATCCACGACAGCTTTGCGGAGTGGATCCGAAGATCGGATTCAAATAGATCCAACTACAGATCCACATGATATGTTTATTTTATGATATATATATATATATATATATATATATATATATATATATATATATATATATATATATGGTTCCTTTATGGATCCTTATGGTTTCGATACAAGGATCCATATTAATATTGAAGTTCTGATATCGAAGATCCAAATACAATATTGTGGATCCGAACATCGCCTTAAGCTATACCAATTCCCACTAAAGTGTTGTAGAAATTTTCTCATTACAATCCGATTTATTTCAAGGATCCAATCTATTATTAAATATTCAATTTAGGGTTCGCGATCCAATATCTAAGATCTAAATGGGATATTAGAGTTCTAAACAGGATATTAGGGATCCAACATTGAAGATCCAAATAGGTTATTCGAGATCCAATTACGAATAAACAATTAAAACAATAAAAATAACCTCGCACCTTCTTAACGACCTAAATTTCAAGTTTATTTGTCTAATAAAATTCATGGGTATTACAGTAAGTGTGTGTGTGTGTGGGGGGGGGGGGGCGCTTCGAGGCAATTTTTTTTGGAGAGTAGCTTTGTAATTTTAATCATAATAAATATTTTTTACCTTAACCCATATGGAGAACTTGGCCCTCAAGAGGCCTTTTAAACTCAAAAAAATTTGAGTTTCGAATCCTTTTTAAGTGTGCCACACTCGTATTGTATGATATAACACGATACTGGAGTGTATTGTACAATACACTTGATACAAATACGGTACACACTTGTATCACGATACAAGTGTGTATCGTATCATAAACCCCAAAAGTAACGATATGTATCGTACGATAGAGACAATCTTGAACCATTTTTCTACAACATGCTCCAAAGTTTTGGGTGCTTCTGTATATCTTCTCTATCTTGACTAACCATTACTATATCATCTGCAAAGAGTATAAACCACGAGATTTCTTCCCGGATACAAGATGTAGTTTCATCCATAAGTAAAACTAAAAGGTATGAGCTTAAAGCAGACCTGTGATGTAACCCAACCCTAATTGGAAACAACCTTGTCTTGCCACATGTAATTCTAGCAGTCGTAACTGCCTCTGCATACATATATTGAATTATTTTAATATATCTATAAGGGTTTTGTTTCTTAACACTGACCAAATTAAATTCCTTGGGAGTATCATAACTTTTTTCCAAATCTGTGAAAATCATCTGCAAATTTCTACAATTTTCTCTAAATCTTTCTATAAGTTGTCTTAATAATAAAGTAGTTTCCATCGTTGGTGCAGCTACTTGTCTTTTGATTTCGTAGGACTACGTAGCATGGGTGCTTCAAAATTCCTAGTGTGCTCGTGTCAATGCTGGTCCTGGATGCTTCCAAGTTCTGCCATCTGTATGCATATAACATATTATCCAGATATATAATTTTATATATCCGGTACTTTATATTATTTTCTTCATAGTTATGATGTTATCATAATTGAAGTCTCAAATGTGTGTTACTTGTGAGCTAAATTTCAACATGGAAATGGAGTAACAGTGGACGAGCAAATCATCCATTGTTACATCGGACGAACGAGAGGCACATGTTATTTTTGCAGAAAATTGCCCTTTAGTGACTGTCTTGACCGCCGCTAAAGGTTATTTTCCACTAAAAGGTATTTTTGCGTGACTATTGTGCTCAATCACGTGCCTCTTGTTCGTCTGGCAGTTAGATGGTTTTAAACAGCCCACTGTTACTCCATTCCCATTTCAACATATTTAACTTTAAATTGCGCTTATTTGAATGTCCTTTACTTTGCCAAGTGTTATTGCACTGCATATTTTCTTTTTCATGCACTTAGAACAATTGCTTTTGTCTGATAGGAGATGGCTGCTTTCCTTTAAGAAAAGAGTTAGTGAGGCTTCCCCTCAAAATGGATTCTCCTGAGGCGATCTTTTTGCAAGCACATGGTGAAGCCAAGCAGGTTCTTGATTTCTTACATGAGAATGGTAACTTCGATGTTCTTATTTAACTAATTCTTTTCATGTGTGACATTTGATTCCATTTCGAGAGAGAGAGAGAGAGGTTTGGTATTTCCTTTTTTCTTCCCATTTTATCCTAATGAGTTGCTTATTCTATTGTATTTGCTAGGGCATTTGCATATTTCCTTATTCAAACATCCTCTAAAGGGTGTTAAGTTGTTCAGTTGGGGTCAGAGAGTTTGGGGGGGGGGAGTGAGAATACGCAACCAAATCTACATGGATCATTTCTGACATCATGTGGACAATTGGACTAGATTCAATCCAGCGGCATAGTTTTGATTTTGAAAGTCAGGCTCACAAATGATACTGCATAAATGATATATATATATATATATATATATATATATATATATATATATATATATATATATATAAAGGAAATGAAAACCTCCCCAATGGAAAAACCTCCCAAACATCCCCAATGGATGTTTTATTGGATTTTTGGTGTTTTTTTCAAAATTTCGACCACACGGATGTGATATATATGCTTGTTTTTATAGGAATCAGTTCTTGGAGCATTTGATTACGATGGCATGGATAGGGTTTTATAAGTTTCAAAATCAATGGCGTACAATTTTCATAAATTTTTGGCGCTCCAAATACCATTTTTTCTATCCAAAATTCATGATCCAAGTGTCGATTTATAGTAACTCAATCATGCTTTACACATTCTGTGCAGCCAGAATTTAAAAAAAAAAACACCAAAAAATTTCCATTGGTGAGGTTCGAGAGGGTTTCCATTGTGGAGTTTTTCATTCCCCTGTGTGTGTGTATATATATTCATTATTTTATTTAGGGTAAAGTAGGAATTTCTTATTTTTTTTATTTCTTATTTATTTTGTATTTTTGTAGGAGTCAACCATGGTTGTCTAGCCATTAGAGCTAGTCTAACGGCTAGATATTCTAGGCATAAAACTAGTCTAACGGTTAGTTGGCCTCCCTCTTTTGTATATATAGGAGATCTTCCCCTCCTATTCTTTTAATGCATTTTGTATGCATTTTATGAGTGATTTATTAATAAAATTATAATTTTTTATGTGAGTGTTCTCTTTCCCTTAGTGGCTTGTGCTATTGGCCCCTTACTGGGTTTGTGTGTATTCCCTTCCTACTTCATTACATGGTATCAGAGCCTCGTGCTCTTGGACCTTGGAGATTGAAGTGCTGGTGGGATCATGAAGCTTGAGGATCGTGTGATTGTGTGCTTGCTGTTCGCGTCCTCGCGACTCCTCTGCTATCTTCCCCTTCTTGAGCTTATATCTGTTTAAAATTAGCACATTACATGATGTAAGGTGGTCTGTTTTGTGCCTATGATTATTCTTTGGTGTTCTCTTTTTGACTGCGTTGCATCATGATCTAAACTGATAGAAATCTACATGCATCAAGTATCAATTATCAAAGACACCTGCTGCTACCATTACAGTGATGGTTCTATTTTATTTAAGATTTTGTTTTTGATGTTAAAAAAAGACATGGCTTTCATGGTTTGGAAGCTGAAAAATTGGATCTTGTGAAACATTCAGTTTTCGCTGAAGTATAAGCCCATCTAGTGGCTCTGCAATAGTTCTCTTGCAGGGGGTGAATCTCCACCTGTTCATGTCTCAGGAAGTTGTTGGAACTTTTACAACTCAGCAAATAGGTTGCACAAATTTGGCCTCTTTCTCTCTCTCTCTCTCTCTCATGTCTCAATGTTTTGAAAATATTTTGCTATCTTCATCATGATTTTCAGAAGCGACCAGACTATATTTTTCAAAATATCACTAGATTTGGATTTTGTTTCACTTTCTCACCATGAAATTTTCTTTATGTAGCCCAAAGACTTGGAAAACATTTGTTTTTTCCATCTTTTTCCTTGCCTCTTTATCTTTTAAGTGTCTCTTCTGGAATTCCATCAAAATCTTTGCCACTTATGTTCAAGCAAAGGTGTACAAATTGCATATAAAGATAAATAGGAGACGGTGAAGTGGCTAACTAAACATTCCTGTTGCCTTAATTTGTCGGGAATAGAAGTTGGGCCTATGTGGAGGTTGCTCCATGCACCATCTCATCCACCCAATACAATTTTCTGTTTGATATGTGAATCAAGCTGGTGCTAACAATTAGCAGATATGGGTGATCATGAACCCTTGTCCCTGTGGCTGAGAACAATATCCTATCAAAAATTTCATTCCCTTCTATCTTTCATTCTGGTTCTTTCATGGGATGTTTTGAGCAATCATTTATTCCTAATATTTGCCCTAGTACGTATTATGTAGTAAAAGCCTAGTAACTTTTGTGTGCCCTTTTATTTTGATATTGCACCATCTGTCAACTAATGTTGAATCTATGCACACGTCTGCCAGTGCTGGATTTTGTATGTGATGAAGCAATCAATGATGCGTTCAGGATGGCTTCTTATTTTAGCGATGCTGATGGACTTCTTGCAACCTCTTATGCATCTAAGATTACAATGTCTGGTGGATTTGACCCAAGAAGCCTCACACAATCAATAGCTGCTTCTGTCACCATTCGTGGTGTGCTGTTTGGAAATTCACAGCCTTCACATTCCAGGTCCTTTTTTCCCAATCTATATTTTTACTTCAGATACTGCTGCATTTTATTGTACCATATCCTCTCTGGGGGTTTTGGTTTGACTCTCATCAATCCTTGTGGCATGCAGGTGGCATTCCATACGCAGCCCCAAGCTATGGCAGGTTGAGCACTCGTTGCAGCGGCAAAAGGTGTCTTTGATAATTACATTTTCAGCATCATCTTGACCTTGTTGACTAATTTCGCAGTCTGCTGTCGATCTATTGCTCCTAATTCTGCCTGTGATACTTGGTGCAGTTGAACGTATGGTGAATTAAGTATTTTTATATGGTCTTTCTTCTTTGATTGTGATGCAGAAGGAAATTCTTGAGAAAAGATTTGAAACTTGCAGCAGCTTCAGCTCATCTAGCTTGTCTGTCTTTGCTTCCGAGTTCAAACCCAGTTTGAGATGGCTGGAATCTCGAGCTGTTATCACTGTTGAAACTGAAGGGGGACTGGCGCGGTCTGATGGATTTGATGAGAATGAATCCAATCCGACGCATTCTGATAGAACACTTACTTCCACCAGTCATGCTAGCGTTTGTAATTTCCCTAGTGATGAAATAGAAGAAAGCGAAGATGAAATAGAAGATTGGTGAGTTTCCCTCTCTTAGGTCTAAATAATTCAAATCTTGTTTTATCTAAATAGATGTAAGAGTTTTGTCTATATAAATAATTATATAGCCTCTTTGTTATGTGCATGTCTATGCCATATTGACACAGCTATAAGAACGTGGGCGCATTTTTTTCTGATTAGTTTCTCACCAAACATAAAGAGTATATGACAGGATATCAGATCGGTTCCACTCATCCTCTATTGTCATCCCTATCTTCATACCGTCCCTTGGGATTTCATTGGTTCCAGTTGTTTTGATCAATCGGGACTCCACAGATGACATCCTTCATTTAGTGAAGATCAACATTTAAATCACCAAAATCTGACTTGTGTGCAAGATTTTTTGGCGATTCAAAACCCAACAATTGACAAAACACAAAATTTTGTGATTTAAAAATCATATATATTTTGTTGTAAAAAAATCCCAATGCAAGGGTTGATTCTTATTAACCATGTTAGATGGATAGTCATATATATCAAAACAACTTGCATCATAAGATTTAAGAGGGGTATGAAAATGGGGGATGACATAGGGGATGAGTGGACCCAAACTCTACGGGATATAGCTTCCAGGTGGGCTGCAAACGGATAGGAAACCGGCTGGATCATTCCTGATCTGAATTTAAATCTGGATCTGAATGAGAACTGATGATGCAAAAATGAATCTGGATCCTAAATATGCAGATAATACTGGATATGGTTACAGAAGACCCAAAACAAGGGTTTTTACATGTAAAATATGCAAGCCAATTGAATCGGATCTGAATATGAATGCTGATCTGATTTAAAATGTTTTGTCTGAATCCAATCTTAATCTGAAAATAATCCAAATTGGTAAATCTGAATGTAAGCCGAATATCATTTGTGATCTTGGTGCATTCAGATCGGAGGCTCGACGTACCTTACCGAAAACAGAAACCGAGGAAATGAACCAACGTGTATTTAAATTGACGTCAAACTTGGCCAAACCAAGCAACTCAAAACTAGACTTGACTCATATATGAATCACCTTGGATGGCTCAGCTGCAATCTTTGGCCCTACGACACAAAGGTACCGGTGCCACCTCGCATGAGACATGGTCTCCACTCGCCAAGTTCGAAGATCCTTTGAAAATAAGACGTGCGGGAACCGATTTTTGTAATTTTTTAAATATATAAAAATTATTTTCCTGATATTTTGATATTTAAGTGCATTTTACCGGATCGACATTATAAAGTTAAAAAAATTACTAAAAATAATAAAGTAATCCTTATGTGCCGTGTGTGTGTCACCAGGGACACCTGGCCGAAATGGCGTGTCCCTGTGAAGTAGCTTTGGCCTGTTCACGTGAAGTTTATACATGATGTATTTTAGCGAGTCTTAGCGAGTCCGGATCAGGTGCAATATGATTGCACAAAAAATTGTGCATTAAGCACCCCATCAGCCTCCATCAGGTCTTGGGTCCTACACCTGACACGCCCTTTCCCCAAGTTGGAGGGTGATCAGGTGCTTAATGCACAAATATTTGTGCCATTATATTGCACCTGATCTTTTCACTATTTTAGCTGAGCTAACATGGCACTGTCAATGCTAAGTAGTCAAATTCTCCTAGTCAAGCCAAGAACCAACTTTGCTGGGTTGCTGAGTGACTCGAGCCTCTAGACAACTTGAGGACAAGCTAAGCGTACAAAGTGGGGACCTGAGCCTACAGAATATGGCTCTGTTCATGCTTTGGCTGCAACGAAAGGTTCCATGAATTCAGTCTGCAGCAGTGCAGACCTTGGCCGCTTAATCACAAAAAAGTTTAAAATCGACAATTATTCGCCTGTGAATTTCACGTGAGTTTCTCAAACATCTTCATTTTCTCTTTTTTTTTTTTGTAAAAAAACAAAAGAATGGGTTCTTCTAGATTTTGTTTTTTTAAATCAAAACCCAAATATCACAAAATATTTGTTTAGATAGTAATATCATGATATTTTCAAAGGCATATTAAACCTCTTAAAACTAATGCCAGAATATCGCTTTTTTGACGATATTTTTCAAAAAGATCCCCATATCTGTCATTATAGAAGTTGGTAGACATGCACTTGGGGCTGAGAGCTCAGATCCCAACGCCTTTGATTGAAAGAGCAGAATAGGAGTGGTTCCTCTTAGAACCAAAATTTTTTCCGGGCCTCCTGCAATAAGTGGGTCCACCTAGGCTTTAATCTATACAATCAACCAGGTAAACTGGGTCCCACTTGGACCCACCTGATGGCGAAGCACCTGACCATGGACCAGGTTACATGCAGGCCTAGATAGTTCAGAGGGCTGGAAAATGGGCGGGCCAGGTCAGCCTGGCCTGTTTAGTGGATGGGCTTCACTGGGCCATTGATGGACCGTGCCTGGTCAAGCCCGACCCATTGACCAACCGGGTTGGGTCCAGGTCTAATACAAAACCCACAACCCGCCTGTTAGGCCCATGGGCATAATTCAGACTGGGTCGAGCCAGGTGGCAAGCCATTGTATATTCACAACATTTATCTTTCATGTCCCTGAATTCATAGGGTTTTAACAGCGAAAAATTTAAAAATGCAAAAGAATAGATTGGATCCAAGATGGATTCATTTTTTGAATCACATATTTGACCCAAATTGAATATATATATATATATATATATATATATATATATATAGTCCGACCTGTGATTTTGTCTGGTTGGGTTTAAGCCTGGTTCGTGTCAGACCTTCCAAAAACTAGGCCCAAGCCTGACCTGTTCAGACCGGGCCATTGGCCACCCGCGGGCCCGCCCAGCCTGTTGTCCAGCCTACTAGTTCATGCCTGATCTGGTTTGTGTTGCAGATGGCCCGGGCCTATGACAATTGTGGGTCGGATCTATGTACGGGTCAGATCTGTGCATATCTGATTCGGACCTAGGTCGGGTTAGAGATAGAACTAAGTGTCATCAGTGCCAAACGTCTCAAACATAGTCAGCCAATCAGGAGCAGGGATTGTTAAAGCATGGGGATTTAGTAGGTGGTTGGATTCAGGTCAAATGCCCTACCGAATCCAAGTCTATTTAGTCAGATTCCGTAAACACATCAGCATCTGATTAATGATCGGATTTGGATTCAATTGAGAGTTTTGTATCCGAATCCAAATCTGATTAATATCTTATACCTTGAATCTGTTCACATGTAACGCCCATATCCAGTTGGCTATTTAGTTAGTTGGATCCAGTTTGGTGATAACATCTTACATTCGAGTCTGAATCCATTTAAGACATCTGATTAAGTCAGGGTCCGGAGTGGCTACAGCCAGACTAAACCCAATCCGCTTACATGCCTAAGATTCAGTTGCTGAAAACAGATTAGAAAGGCACCCGATTCATCAACCCTCTCATCGTTAGTGCGAATTTGAACCAATAATTTGGATAGCTGCTTGGATCCTGGTAAAACAAACATTGGTTAGATGCCGGTGGATTCTAGGGATGTCAATGGATCGGATGTTATCCAACCCGAATCCAACTCTAATTAGTTGGATTTGGATTCAGTTTTAGCCTTTTTCCATCGATATCCAAATCCGAATAACAAATATCCGATTAGGTTGGGATCAGTAAAGGACACATCCTAACAAAATCCCAACTCGTTTACATCCCTAGTAAGTTAGGGCAGAAGAGAAGTGTAATTGACGTGGCAAACCTTACAATGCCTGAACCAACATAGGCGTGTAAAGGTCTGACCCAGATGGGTCCATGACAAGTATTATTCATGTGCAAGTTGATCCGTGTAGGATACCGGTTGGATCCAAAGTAAAAAAACTCGTCCTTTTTAATAAGGACAGTCCAAATCCACTAAAATCTCTTTCCCCCTTTTTCAAAGAAAAAATATAAAGATATCATGGGAAAAAAGGAATAGAGAAGAGATTGTAAAAAAGTGACAGCAAACCATGCTTTGGTCATTTTCACAATTCAGTACCCACTCACACTTTTACAGTAAGGCAAGGAATCCGAAGAAACAGTGAAGCATTTTTTGACAAAATACCCTTGACTCATAAAGGAGACAACAAAAGGGTTTTAATATTTATATCAAAGAGAATAATATATACTCAGCACAAACTCTCTGTTTTCAGTGTATAGTGGGAAAGTATCAGTAGCATAAACAGACGTATTAGACTATCAAGAGCCATCTTTCATCCCCACTCCTTAAGTTTACAGCAAGACAAGCAAAAATACATCACCAAGAGGGAAAAAAAGTATTGAGGAAAAGAAAAAACACTATGAAGAAAGAATTACAATTTGTACAAACTCAAAATCTGATAGTTCACCCCCACCATGTTTCTCAATTTTTGTTGGAATCAGGTTAGCATCTTGATACCATGAACCTGATCCAGGTTCTTTGACTGGTTGCAGACTGACTCGAACGCCTGCATGCAAACGCTTGAGAAACCAGTCAAGGTTTGAAACACGTTCGGAAAGCCCGTCTGCAAGTTGTTCGCCGTCATCGCCCGAGTCACACTCACAGACTTCAAGCACTTGTTCTTCTCATCCTCAGCCTTCCTCCTCAACATCTCAACTTTCACTCGCTTCTCTGCAACTGGGTTCTTTGCAGACCCTGAAGACGGATGCATATCGGACAATGAATATGGATCGTACTTGCATTCTAGCGCCCGAAGTGATGTCATCTTCTTATCAAGCTCTTTACAAGCAGCTTCTGACCTCTTCTTCTGTTTCAATTCCTCTGATTGTTGAACAGCAACAGCATGGACGACTGCTAAGAAGCTCTTGATGCCTTCTGAAGCCACCTTGTCTGGAAGCCTATCAAGAGCTAGCTGCCATTCCTCACATAATGAGTAGATTAGCGGGTTCTGCTGGAGCTTGATGAAGGAATGTGAGTCAACTTGGAAGAGTGAGAGCCTGAGCCATCCAGTCAGGGCCTGCATGTAATCTCTTTGAGTCTTGATGAGGTTGCAGAAAGCTGAATACCACTGCTGGACCTCAAGCTCTAGTTGCAGAGTGGACTGTCTCTGGAAATCAGAAGTGGGCTCGTTGCCGATGAAGATGTTGAGGAATTTGAGCTGCTGGACTATGTGGGTTTGGACTTGGTGGCACTCATACATGCTTCTCCACATGTACGTCAATCTGCAATGCAGGCAAGAAGGTAATAAGGAGCACTAAGTTTGCATACACAGCTAGAAAATGGAAGCTTGCATACAGAGACATAAGAAATGCCAAAAAGACTTAGTTTTTCTTCTTTCTATCGCTATCCATTTAACAAAAACCATAACAACGACACCCAATTCAGACATCCATCTTAATTTCATTAATTGAATATTGTAGAGGAAAAAAAAAGTGGATAAAATCTAGGAGGCTAAGTACCAATTTTACTGGCTATTGTTTCCTAAACCGTTGAATTTTGACACTTTGGATACAACAAACAACAATATTTTAACATGCATGATATGAACGCATGACATGGTTCAAGAAATAGCTCTCCACGTTCAGGCAGATTTGAATCCCAAGTACAGTACGAAACTCTGAACTCAATTCATAACTCAGTAGTTTAGCTGCAACTATACAGAATTAACAGAACCTTTTACTATTTATCATGTTAAAGTATCCCTCAAATGCAACTTTAGAACTAGGGAGCCCTAGTCATTACTTGTTCAAGCAACCGATTCTACCATAATAATCACAAGAAACTTATTTGGACCAATCCAACAACAGACTCATTGCACATCCAATTTCGAAGTTACTTTGAAATTCTAGAAGCTCTGATCAAGTCCTAAATCTAGAAACACTCACTACTCTAAGTTGGGCACTGCTCAAAGTAGAGCTACAAATAGCATTTAATTTTTTCGCACAAAAACTTGTAATCTGCAATCCCTGTGTTTGTGTGTGCAAGTGAGAGTGTTCATGTGTGTGTGTGGTCAACATGGAAGACTTTTAAGGAAGATTTAAAGCAAAAAAGCAGAGAAAAACAGTTATAATAGATTGAATTACTTACCCTTTAACGAGTTCAAGAAGCTGTGGGAAGAGCTCGCTCTCACGAAGCCTCTCAATCTCAGCTGATGTGGTATGCATTGCCTGAGAAGCCACCATCATTCTTGACGCCAACTTCAATATCTCCTTCCTACTTTTCTCAATTTTCAAGTAATTGGCACCCTTTATTTCTTGTTTCCTCAGTGTTTCAACCTTCTTATCATGCTCCTTCTTAATAGTCTCTCCACTCTTTTACCCACAATAGAAGAAGAAAATCATAAATCAGTTTGATCAGAGCAATGTACATTTTCCATCTACAAACACCTACAAACAGGACTGTTATTCACCCCATAGTCAAGCTGGAAGATAAATGCCAATGCCCTGGTTTTAATTACTTAGATTTTTTTTCTAGGCAATAATTTTTGTGCAGTAGTAAAAGCTTCAGTTCCTTGAGATGATTCACAAGGGCATTTGTGCCATCAAAACTATGCTACCTGTTTTTTCTGCTGCTGCAATGAAGACCAAAAACTCCACCACGCACGTGTTCAAGTCAAAAAATTACAATAATCTCTAGTTGTCCTTCCAAAATTACACACAGGCAACACCATGAAGGCGCTATAGGAATCTTGCTAAGCTTCATGACATTGCCATAGATTGATCAAAATGAGGAATTTCCATGTAAAAAAACTCAAAATTTTTATGAAGGGTAAGAATCAAAGCCTTCCAAGTACCACAAACTCATCAGTTCTTGCAGATGAGTACAATAGTAGGACTAGATGAAACCTCCTCTCTGTGTTTACACTTTACAGTAGTAAGACCAGATGAAAGATTCCCCACAATGAAAAGGAACTTCCAAAGGGAAGGTACATTTGTAGTTTTAAACAAACAGAGCAAAAATTAAAATAAAACTGAAACTAACGTTAAAAAAGAGGAGCTTTCAGCAAAAAGTAAAAGATGAGGGAGAAGAGAAAGCAGACAGTAGAAAAAGTACCTTGACTTCTTGATAGAGCTTCTTCTCCCATGCATACAACCTCTCAACAGTACTTCTATGACTCTCATTAATTCCATGGCCAATAATCTCCTGACTGTAACTCCCATAATCACTTAATGCCCTCCATGTTGAATTCACCCCCCAAGTCCACGAACGAGGACTGCTCAGACTCCACCCTGACTGATACACCTTACCTACAAACCACAAAAAGAAATCACATGAACCTTAGAAGATATCATCAAAACCACCTTGGATTGAGACCAAAACACCCACTAAATCCCAAAACTTCAAAAAGGAAAAAGATTATAGGAAGAAGAAGAACCATTTCAAGTAGATTAAAAAGCTCTAAATCATCTTATATAACTTATAAACAATAGAAACCCATTTAGTTTCCTTTAAAAAAAGAGTAAATTAGTGTGGGATTACAACTTTCAAAAGGTGTAAAAAAGAAGAAAAAGGAGGAAACGGGAAAAGGGAAAACCCACTCAAATTTCCTTAGGATAAGAAAGATCAAACACCCACTAAGCCAAAAAAAATCGAAGAAAATTCATAAAATTCTTGAAAAATGAAAAAAAATAAAGAACTAGCAAATGGGATCAAAGATAAGCGATTTTGGCCTACTTGTTGTTGTTGATGTTGGGCTTGCATGCTGGAAGCAGGCATTGGACAATTCTAGCAACTCTGAAACATGTTGCCCAGCGTCTGATGCCCTGAGGAAGTACACATCTAACTCCTTGATGATGCCCACGAGATCCTTGGTGCTCCTCGACACCACCACGGCCAACTCGCTAGTTTCCTTGGAGTAGGCGCTCGTGGTGACGGAGACGGAGGGCGGAGGCGGCGGAGGCAGCGGCGTCTCAACGGAGGACGCCCCACCGACGGTGGTGGTCGCGGCGCTATCGGAGACGGTGGTGGTGGCGTCCCATTCCTCCTCCGTCACGGATCTCGACGAGGAAGGCATGAAAGGGTCCCAAAAATCCCAACTAGAAGGCGGTGGCGGAGGTGGCGGAGCGAGGGCAGGAGAGTGCGAGACGGACGTCCACGTGTCGGAGCTCGGGCTCATCGGCGGGTGGGGATTGTGCTGGCGAGGTTGCGGTGGTGGTGGTGGTGGTGGTAGTGGGGAGAGGTGGGGCTGCGGTGGTTGGTGGTGGTGCAGCTCGGCGGTGGAGAACTGCAGGAGGGCCGCGCCGGTGGCGCGGAGGGAGTGGAGGTAGGCAAAGTGGGCAGCGGAGAAGGCGTGCCTTGAGCGCACCAGCTGCTTCACGTAGCGCCGGCGAGATCTGCAGCGAGAGATTATCTCTTCCTTATCCATGCCTGAGTAGCAACATCCCATCTTAGCTCCTTCCTTAGTTCTTGCCTCTTGGTGGTGGTGGTGGTGATGGTGGTGCTAGTAGCGGTGATAGAAAGTGCGCGGCAGAGTTCACAGAGCAGAGTGTGGTGAAACAACGGTTTTAAGATGGAGAGATGGACAGACAGAGATTCTTGGGCAGCGTGAAAGAGTTTTTTTTATGCGCCTGTTTTTACTGAACTGCCCTTTTTTTTACTTCCCAAAACACCTCTCTCTCTCGAAATGCGCATCATGGGCCGCACTACAGTAAAACCTTCGTATTTCCTCTGCTTTTGAAATGCTAGACATCTCCCTCTCTCTCAAATGGTAATCTTGGCAACGGAGAAAACTTGTACAACTAGTAAGCTTCTTTATGGCAAGCTGGACTTAGCTAATTAAGGGCCTTTTTTTAAAATCCTGAGACATGGTTGGGTTGAATAAGCTTTCCGAAATCTGCACATGTCAAACGCGACCAAGTTTATCAAGTCCAGTGCCACTGCTAGGCTTTGGGAATTAAGCTACAATATGCTGGTCTCATTTTGAAGTGTTACTCTGTGCCCATTGGTTTAAGGTTATTGTTCATGCTTTATTAGTTGAATGGGATGCTGGGAATAATGGCTCATTGTGTGGAGTAATCTGCCTAGTGTCAGTGGGATCCTCCCCTATCCTTCACTAAAACCTCCAAGTTTCAAACTTCAAATGATCAAGTTAGATGATTCATTTGACTGTTGACTTGACCCATCTCAAGGAAACGGACTCTCCTTCGAATTTACAAAATTAATGGTCTTGCATACCACAAATTTATTTGAAAGGTAGGAATATTTTGGTAAAATCGGGAGAGCACGAGTGTTGCTACCGAATACCTACTGTGTGGCACTGCGTTTTGCCTTTTATGGGGGCTTGTGCAGCTGGGGAGCAGTCGATTTTTAAGGAAAATTTTATATTTAAACGTTTCGAATTTCGGACGGAAATACCACAAAGAAAGCAGAAAGTTACCAGTAACTTTCCAACTTCAAGTAATCAGAAAAATTACAGCAACATATTACAGAAAACACCCTTAAGAGTGTTGTAATACCCCAAAATGGTTTTCTGACGTTTATTGAATTTCTTCCTATAATCATTATTTATTATTTTAAATTGTTGTTTTAAACTTAAAATCATCCAATGAGAGTCATCACAGTGTCAGGAAGACTGCAGCGTGATTCAACATGCACATGCATGGCACATGAGCATGGAGACCTTCTAATGGTTTTCTAACGTTTATTGAATTTCCTATTATTTTAAATTGCTGTTTTAAACTTAAAATCATCCAATGAGAGTCCTCAGAGTGTCAGGAAGACTGCAGTGTGATTCAACATGCACATGCATGGCACATGAGCATGGAAACTTTCTTATGTACATTCTTAGAAATTGTGTCCAATTCTCCATAGTGGCGTACATGCGCAAGTAGGGTACTATGGTACATAATCACCCGTAGGACACTAATTTGGGAATTCATTACCGGAAGATCAGAAGGATAGGGACGTGATTAGTTTTGCGTCTAGCAGAGGACTACTTACACACTAAGCCTGCAATCGTGTCAAACACAACCCACTTATATTGCTACTTTAAGATAAAGCCTACACACAGACAAGGGTGTAAACAAGCCAAGCCGGATAGAGTTTGGGTGGTTAAGGGTTGGTCTGTTGAGAAACACCAAGTTAAAGCTCCACCTGAGATTCATCTTGAGCTTAGCCAGTCATGCTTTAGCTTGATTTAGTTTTCTGCACAAGTTTTATATAGTATGGAGTTCAAGCTTAGCTGTAGGCTTATATGGCATATAATAAAAACAATGAGAGATAGAGAGAGGTGCTTGAAGGAGATGAGTGGCACTCGTTGCACACGCAACCACGGCTATTAACTAGTTCAGATCCTGTGCTATGTGGATCTGGTTCATGTTCATATCCATCGTCATCTAGAATGGAGGATGAAGCTGATAATGATAAGGCAGCTATGAGGAGTTCGGTTGTCATAAAGAGTCCGAACTTATTGAAGAGTTCGAATGATAATGCCATGAGGAGTTCGGTTGTCATGAAGAGTATGAGCTTGAAGAGTTCAGATGATAATGCTACGAGGAGTTCGGTTGTCATGAAGAATCCGAACTTATTGAAGAGTTCGGATGATAATGTTATGAGGAGTTTGGTTGACATGAAGAGTTCAGATAATCTGGATAAACAGAACTTAATGAAAGATGATAAGGTTCACGATAATATGGACACTTCAAGAGGAGTCCACGACAGTGTGAAAAATAGAAAGAGTTCTGATATGTTGATAGCTTGTAAAACTTTATATAAAGGCTTAATGGTACCTGCTCAATCACCACGTTGAGTAGAGTCTTTGCACCATGGATGCAGGTGTTCATAAACATCGAATCACGTATATCGTGTTTCCTCTCCTTTACTTTCTTTTGTTTACATGGTATCAGAGCACGTTGCCTGGTAATGTTTTTTCGTTGTCCATCTTCTTTTTCTTTTGTTATTATGGCTGCTATTCAAATTAAGTCGTCCTCCCCGATGAAATACCCATATCCTTTCAATCTAAATGTCACTAATTTCATGACACTCAAACTTAACCATAAAAACTTTCTGTTATGGCAAACCCAATTCCTTAGCCTTGTTGAAAGATAAGACATGGCAGGTTTCTTTGACGGTGAATACCCCATGCTTCCTCAATTCACGCATACTCCTATGAGTGCTGCCATGAATTATGAATATATTGCATGGAGGAAATCAGATCATCTATTGAGAGGATGGATTACCGGTACTCTTGCTGAAGAAGTTCTTGGAATCGTTGTTGTCCTACAAACTTCTTGAGAGGTATGAAATGCTTTGATTACCTCATTTGCCCATGTTTCTAAAGAACGAGAATTTTTACTCGTTCAAAAATCACAACTTTATCAGAAAAATGACATGCCAATAGTCCACCTGCCAGCCATGGTGAACTCTTAGAGGGGTTTGATTTCATATCATACGTGAGTGATACTTCAAGGGAGAGAGAGGAAACCCCCGGCACACCACATGCCATTGCAGTTCTAAAGTCATCCACAATAGCTTCATGTAAATATTAATCTAGTATTTTTTTAGTACAATTAAAAATTTATTACTGACATTCCTATTAATATTTGTTTCTTATAATAAATTATCAATTATAGAATCTTCTTATCGCAAACTTAGGAAGAATAAATGTGTAGCCCACCAGAAGCAAATCAAGCAACGAAAGGCTTCCGTAACTATCAAGCCTGAGACGTAAGGAGTCGTGGGCAAGGGCTCCTCTGTATTCTTTAAGTGGCTTTCATGCATCGTTATTGAATAAGTCATACTCACTCACAACTCGTAGAAGAATGTCGCATATGATGAGAAGATGGTGTTGCGTGAAGTAGTTTATGTAAGTATATTGCATAACTATGTTTGATAAACAAATTAATTCATAAAAGGAGTGTTACTAATTATACTTTGACAATTTGATGTAGGAAGAATTTGATTTAGACAAAGATATACCTAAACATTAGTGGTGTATGAAAAAATAGCTTCAGCGATTATACTTAAGGGTGTGAGAAGGTTTCTACATGCATTACCAGAAGTTTCAAAATTACGACGTAACAGAACAACATCATTCCAAGAGAGTCGACTATAAAGTATGAAAAGGGATTTGCAAGTTTTTCACTGAAAACTATTGGATAATAAATATTGGTTATTTGTAGACTGAAATAGATGGTCTAGAGCCGACGACGAATGCATTCTACAAAGAGGTGCATACTCATTTAGATCACACGATATTCATCTATAGTGAAACAGAAGACGCCTTTGTAAGTAAGTCACACTTTGTAGTGTCACATTCATTCATTTTATTTTTGTACATTATCATTAGTTACTGATAACCAATTATTAACAATATGTATACGAAGTTGCAATCTATGGAGAATAAAAATTCAATATCTTCTTCACAAAGAGACTCATTGATAACGTAGCGAGACGTCTTTATCAAGTCCTCAAGGAGTGATACAGATATGTGAAGAGGATGGGTATAGTTTTTTCACCAACCAAACCATCCAACTTCAACCAGACCCGAAATTTGCAGTTATTTTCTCAGCTGGAGGCGATGTAAACGGAGCTCCAACAATTAACACAGATATAACCTCCCATTTTAGATCCAATATTTTTAAACTTTTTGGTTATATGAGAAGTGTATATTTTGATTTTTAAACTCTTTACTACAATTGCTACAATTAAATTTTGATTTATGTGAATATTAGAAGTGTATATATTTGTTTTTGGCCGATTTGGAGAGGATGTAGGGAGTGTAAGGGTTTGTATTTGAAGTGTGTTTGTTGTAGGCTTGGAGATGATGTAGTGGGTTTGTATTTGAAGTATATGTTTGCTACAAGATTTGAAGTGTATGTTTGTTTTTTGAAGTGTATATTTGAAGTGTATTGAATGTTTCATGATCAATGTTTGAAGTTGAATGTTTGAGGATGTAAATTTGAAATGTATTGAATGTATATTTCAATTGCAAGTTTTTTTATTATAATTAAAAAAATATAAAACTAATTTTTTATTTGTAATTTGCAGGTTTATAGCCTATAGCGGTGACATTCCTGTCTCGCCGTTATAGCCAGCATATAATGACAAGCATTAACTCGCTGTTATAGCCTATAACAACAAGTCAATTCTCATTGTTATAGGATATAACAACGAGTTAATGCCCACCGTTATATGATATCTCATCGTTATAACAACCTCACCGTTATAGGCTACCTAGCTACTATTAGTGTTCTGAGTTTCTGCGACCTATCTCGCTGGTGTTGGGTAACCCTTTAACGATAACCTATAAATGTTGTTGTGATTGGTCAATAAAGGTCATTTTTTAACCCTGACTTATCAGCGAGAAACATAGTCGTTATAAGCCAATAACGCCTAGAAATAGAGCAATAGCGAAGAAAAAAATCACCGTTGTTGACCATCATTCTTGTAGTGTGGTATAATTATCAGTCACTGCTATGACTAATTGAATGTTAGAATGCACAAATTAAATAAAAATTCATCATATTTATCACTTCATTTGCTGTTATGCATGCATTTTAGAATTTCACGATTAACCATAAAAATCAGACCTACATCTCAAGCATAAATTACAAAGTTCAACAACTAGTACCTAGTTATGTCTTTTGCTCTATAATGTTAGATATTATCCAAATTACTATAGGGAAGATCAATAGCACTGGTTTGCTGACGTAGTCTCATATCCTCCGCAATGATCCTCTGATTATGTAGAACATCAATTGTTCATGAAAGTTATTTATTGTTTGCACATTGAACATTTATATCTTTAATTGGTTTGAACAACTTTAACTTCTCTGACAGTAATCAGTAGGACCCAAGCTTGAAACGCAATGACACTTTCTTAAAGGCAACAATTGCCCCACCAAGGTTGAACTGAGAGTGCAAAAGGGTTGAAGACAACCTCGCTTCTGGAATACAACCAAGTCTGTCTCACGTGCAATACTAGTCACTCTTAGGATTGTGTAGACTAGTCACTACAACACAGCTATCTTGAAGAACTTAATGAGAAATTATATATATATATATATATATATATATATATAGATAGATAGAGAGAGAGAGAGAGAGAGAGAGAGAGAGAGAGAGAGAGAGAGAGAGAGAGAGAGAGATGAAGAAGCTCACTTATATACTGACATGAGGATACGTCTTTAGATGAACCAGTTGAAAAAAGTGATCACTGTAATATTATCTGGCCGGACGGCATGGAGTTTGATAAAGCAATAATGGCAGCTGCTGCTTTTTTTTGTGATACAGGAAGGCCAATAGATTGCAAGAGAAAGCTACCCAAAAGGTTCAAAGATTTTCAGGAGATTGCGCTTCCCTTGAGTCCTCGGTGCCTGAACCGAACTTGTTGGCTTGTCTTTTTTTTCACAGTTTTCTTAAATTTATGATGTGCTAATTAGGTTGGAGATGAACTTGTTCTCCTTGTTTAGAGTCTGCTAATCTGCTGGGGGTAATAGTCAACAGTGATTGCAACTGACATTCTTATTTAGTCAATTCTTTAATGACCATGCATGCTGATTTATGTATTCAATTTATTAAAATCTTTAGAAATCAACTGCCATTAATTTGATAAGGTGAACATGCCTCAAGCTCCTTTGCAAAGCTATATGTGCATTTTTTTTGCTGATTTATATAATTCAATTTTATTAATTTCATATCCCTTTCTTTTCTCTGCCGAAGAAATCATTTGTTATTAATTTGATAAGGTGAACATGCCTCGAATTCCTTTGCAAGGCTATATGTGCAATTTTTTTTCTTTCTCGATAAGATGAGTGATTTTATTCATCCTTGATGACATGGTTCTCCCATCACCTGTTAACGAGCTCGGTGAAACCAGAGATCTGCTCTCATCACATACTAGAGAAACAACTTTTTACCAAATCAACAATGCATGGTGAAAGCCTTGCAAAATGTAAAGTAACCAAGTTTGGATTAGAGTTACCGGAAGCTTCTTAGATAGGTGGGAAGCGAGACTCGTTTCGGAAGTGCGATACTCTTCGCCTTTAAAACTTAATAAAAACCTCGATTTCCTTGTGCTTCTCCTATGCGTTTCACACACCATCTATTCTTCTTATATGTTCTCTTACTCAACTTTTCATGTTTTTTATGTGTTTTATCACTCTTCTCACTCACTTTCATGTGCTTTTTTTAAATTGGTAGTCATCATTTTTAGATTTTGTTAAAAATTTAATTCTTACACTATAAATCATAAAATTTAATATTATTTACTTTTATTAATGTTTCATTTTGATTCTCATTCAATTCTTATATTTCTTTTATTACTTGCTTCCCGCTTCCTATACATTTTAAAATGCATGGCTTCTCGCTTTTGCTTCCCGTATCATTTTTCGCTTCAGCTTCCTAGTTTGACAACTTTGGGTTGGATGAGAAGTATATCTAACCATTTTTTTATGCTTCCATAAAAAAGGTTGGATATACTTAGGAAGGAGCGGTGACAAGCTGAAATAAAATTTCTGAATTCAGGCTTAAACCAAAAGCATGGCTGACCCCACATCGGAAGCAGATCAGGTCACGTTGAACATGAGCATTTTTGCTCATGCCGACATCGTGGCCATCTGTTTTTATTTTGGATGAATGCCATGTGGTTTTGTTGATTTTTGAGCTTTTTAAAATGCAAATCGGATGGCCACGATGTCAGCATGAGCAAAAACGCTCATGTTCAGCATGACCTGATCTGCTCTCCCCCCCCCCCCCCCCCCCCCCCCCAAACACACACACACACACACCAGGTTTAGACAGTTATCTATGAAAAGAGACAATATCAGAAGTTTCCAAACAGTAAACAGAATGATTTATAAACAAAATGCCTAGTTTTAACTTATAAACAAAGTATTAAATGATAAGGAGTTGAAAACTCATGACTATGTCAGACCATGAGATTAGTGAAAGTTACAGAGAACTGCAGTAATTCTGACAATGGAGCATTCACCCGTCCAGTATATGCAGCATCATTTTTTTTTTTCTCGGAGAACTGAAAAGATGCGCATTTTGGAAATGCCACTTTACTTTTGATATAGCCAAGAGGATCCAACTCTTCAAGGCCTTTGATGAAGAAAAAAGACCACAATAGTGGCGTTTCATGAAGAAAATTTGTGGTGAATCATAGTGGCGTTTCATGAAGAAAAAAGACCACAATAGTCTGTTGTCACATGCATTAGCCTTGTTTTGGTCAGGATCTCCTAGAAACATGGCCAACCTTACAAGCATGCCAGACTTATAGTGTAACATCCACAGGCACCAAAAGACAGTAATTGCAAAGTTGGTTGCGATGGAAGATTTATTAGCCTTACACAAACAAATCACACAAGGTGGAGAAGAAAGTACTTAGTGGACTCTTTCAACATTTTTACTGAAATTATAGCGAGTTCTTTCACGATAAGGTGTGTAGGATTTGTGACAGTTTTCTTCTGAAGCAGAAAAGATCTTATATGCAATGGCAAGTAAAAAGAGACTCATGAGAAATGATTGGTGGAGAAGAGAAGGAATAAGGAAAAACCAATGAGAGGAATTATTGGATAAGTAGCTGCCTAGAAACAAAAACACAAGACTACATAGTTCAAACATCAAAAAGACTATTCAAGTTCAAATGAGATAACTGGATGATAAAGTCACACTATCATAATCACAACCAAGGGATCTCTGGTTCGAATTTCATGGCGGCTATGCCCCAGTGGCCCAATTTTCCCTTCACACACACACACATTATATATATATATATATATATATATATATATATATATATATATATATATATATATATATATATATATATATATATGACGTGTGCATGGTAGCTTTTCCACACTCACTACCGGGCAGATCTAAGCCATCAAGTATAAATCATCAACAATTTACTTTGTATCATGACTGACTGGCAATGAAAAGGGACCGAGTGTCTAGGCCAAGGCTAAGAGTGCTATTAATTCCAAGCGAAGCATGCTCAAGCAAGCTTTGTGTGAAGGGGAATCGACAAAAGAGAAGCCCCATGTGCATGATGCAGCAGAGGTTGCACCAAGAAATTTGAATTGCACATTTTTAGGGCTAGGAATCTTGTGCAGACTCATCCAGGGTCAAATCATATGCTTGAGTTCTACTTAAAGTCTACAATACGTGCAGCCTTGGTCCTTTTTGCAATCCACTTGTGGCCCAGCACACAGTCAAATAACAAACGGGAGTTAGATATCTTACCCTCAGTAACAAATATAAGTATTATAGAGTTGTCCACAATTTTGGGAAAATAACATGAAGCACCATTTAATAACTAATAAAGGAACATATAATTTGCAGGACTTGGTCTGCTTCCCTGTATAAGCGTTTTATTGTAATAATGGCATTTTTTTTATTGACAATAGAGACTGAGCCATGCAAAATCCTTATCTAATTCACTTAAACTTTTCGGCTGACCTCATACATATAACTTAATATCACCACGGCAGCCGCAACTGCAACACCAACTGCACTCTGTGCCAATATTGTACCAGCCTTCACCTCTGTTTTAGGCATGGAGCTAGGTGGTGTAAATCCCAGTTCTGAGAGTTTCTTGTGTGATTCTGCATAGTCTTTGAAAAATGTATCTTCATCCTGCACCAAGTTGAAAAGTATTATTCAAGTTTAAGCAACACTGTCATCGGTGTAAAAATGATAGTAATGCATGAGGGTGTTTAAGGGATGATTTCCAATGGTAAAAGAGGGGTTTAGCATAGTGGGATGGGGCCTAGATCGTTTGATGGGCAGTATAGGTTCAAATCCCATGGGCGTCAACCCCCTGCGTAAGCCAAAGCTTGGCGATTCCTTGGGGTCTCTGAAAAGTCTCACACACAATCAAGTTTCCAAATAACTTGATATTCAAAATATATGCCAACACAAAATAACATTAAAAAGCTTCACACCACAAGAAAGAACAAGGGTTTCAAATGCACTGTGTTAGAGCAATGAGGGGATAAAACCCTTTCATTCATATATACATACAATGAGCTCATTGCCCTTATTTATAATGCATTACACTTTGAAAGAGCTGTTGGGCTATTCCCAACAGCTCTAATTAGAGCTGTTGGGAATCAGCCCAACAGCTCTTATTTGACAGACTGTGTACAGTCAGTGGCTGACTGTTGTACACTGTACACAGTCAGCTACTGACTATGTACAGAAAGGGAACAAAAAACTGAAAAAGAAAAATAAATAAAATGAGAAATTACAGAAATAAGAAAATAAAAATTACAAGAATATACGTATATACTTTAAATATGTATTTATATACATATACTTATACATATACATACTCTTGTATTAAGAAGAGTATATATATATATATATATATATATTCAAGTATATACATATATGTATTATTTTTTATTAGTCTCCCTCAAACTTATGGTGACATCACCGAAAGTTTGTCAAGTAAAAAGTTGAATCTTGGTGAGCATAGTGCCTTGGTGAAAAAATCCGCAAGTTGATATTCTAATGTCACGTAGGGAAAATCAATAGTCTCCTTTAAATATTCTTTACGAACAAAATGACAATTCATCTCTATATGCTTGGTTCTTTCATGAAACGTGTGATTTCAAACAATGTATATAGAGCGCTTGTTGTCACAACATAATCTTGTAGGATTCTGAAGATGAATTCCCGTATCTGAAATTAGATGTTGGAGCCACACGATTTCCATGGTAGTAGTTGTCATTGCTCTATATTCAACTTCTGTAGATGATAGTGACACCCTTTGTTGTTTCTTGCACCTCCATGAAATCAAAGATTCACATAGAAACACACAAAAACCAGTTGTTGAGTGTATTATTTGGATCCCCTCCCCAATCAGCATCAGAATATACAATAAGATCTAAGGAGGAAGAAGATGATAGAAAAACTCCCTTATTTATTGTGCTTCTAATGTATTTGATAATTCTCATCAGTGCACTCATATGAGCTGATGTTGGAGCGTGTTAAAATTAACTGGCTATATGTACAACATGAGCTATGTCTGGTCTTGTAATACTCAAATACATAAGAGATCCCACGAGTTGTCTGAAGGGAGTTGGATTATCGAAAGAAACTCCATCATCGGCTCGCATTTTCATTCCAACGGTCTTTGGGTTGTCAACAACTTTATCATCCGATAGTCCTAACCTGTCAATAATATCTGAAGCAAACTTTGTTTGTGACAATATGTACCCTCTGTTAGAGTAGGATACTTTTATACCAATGAAGTATGTTAGGAACCCAAGATCTGTCATTTCAAAAGAATTTTTTAAAAACTGTTTTACTTTCTTGATTCCTTCTTTGTCACTCCCTGTAATCAACATATCATCAACATATAAAAGTAAAATTATAATACCTGCAGAAAAATTCTTGATAAATAAAGCTATATCAGTGTAGCATGGTTTAAAACCATATCTTGCAATAACATTGTTAAAAGTATCAAACCAAGCTTTAGGTGCTTGTTTGAGACCATACTTTGCTTTTCTTAATTTAAGTACTTTACCTAAAGGAATTATCAATCCAGGTGGAACATCCATGTATACTTCCTCATTAAGATTTTCATTCAAAAAGGCATTTTTAACATCCATTTGAAATATATTTCAATTTTTAATAGCTGAAATAGCTACAAGCATTCGAACAGTGGTCATCCTGGCAACAGGAGCAAAAGTTTCTTCGTAATCCACTCCATATTCTTGGGAATATCCTTTGGCAACTAGCCTAGCTTTATGCCTTTCCAATGATTCATCACTTTTGGTTTTTACTTTAAAAACCCATCTACATCCTATGGTCTTCTTTCCAATGGGTAAATTTAAAATTTCTTAGGTGTTAGCTTCTTTAAGAGCATCTAATTTTATAGGAATAACTTTTATCCATTCGGGTAAATTTTTTGCTTCATTGTAACATGAAGGCTCAAAATATGAATGAACTATAAAACATGATCTATGTCTATGAGAGAATGAGTCATAAGACACAAATTTATTTGGAATTCTTTAGGTTCGTTCAGATCTACGAATGATGGTTTGTTCTGAAGGAATTTCTAATGCTTCATTGTTACTTTGATTTACACTTTCATTGGTTGCATTTTGATTTCTTCTAGTGTATACTATTGGTTCAACTGTTGTTCTATCTTCAATAGGAGATTCTACGTAACGATTTTCATTATTAGACAACAGTTAAACACGAAAGAATAATCAAAATTTATGTCTTGTGACGTGTTTCCTTCAAATCCACTTCATTTTCAACAAAATTAACATTTCTTAAGACAAGAAGTTTATCATTTTTGATATCGTAGAATTTAAATCATTTTTGTGTTTCAGAGTAACCAATGAACGCACAGGGGATAGCCTTAGAGGATAGTTTATCTCCTTTATCATTTAAAACATAACATTTACAACCAAAGATTCTCAGTCTTTGATAGTCAGGTTGATATTTGAATAATTTTTCAAAAGGAATCTCATTTGACAAAGTTTTTGAAGACATCATGTTTATGAGATATATTGCGGTTAATGCAGCTTCAGCCCAAAGATTTTTAGGAACATTTCTAGCAATAAGAAGGGTTCTTGTAGTTTCTATAATATGTATGTGTTTTCTTTCTGAAATTTTGTTTTGTTGTGGGGTTCTAGGACATGAATTTTTATGTAAAATTCCTTCATTTTCTAAAAATTGTTTAAACTCATTTGACAAATATTCTCCTCCAAAGTCAGTTCTGAGAATTTGATCTTACTTTCAAATTGATTTTTAATTATGTTATGGAATGTTTTAAAGATTTCGAATACATCGGATTTAAACTTAAGAAAGTAAATCCAACAATATCTAGTGAAGTCATCGATAAACACAACGTAGTAAGAGAATCCTCCTTTAGAAGCAACAGGAGCAGGACTCCACACATCCGAATGAACTAATTCATAAGGCATTGAAGAATAAAAAGTTCTTTGACCATAAGGCAAGGCTGTCATTTTACCGAGTAAACACTCTTTATATTCAAAATTATATTTACAAAGATTCTTTGTAACTGGTACAAAATTTAATTTTTTTATATTTGGATGCCCAAGTCTATGATGCCAAGTTCGTATATCTTTTGTTTGGCAGTGTTACAAAATGATTCCTTTGAAATAAAAAGGAAATCCATATAATAGAGATCTCCTTGCCTAGAACCTTCCCCAATCAATTTCTCAGACTAGCGATCCTGCACCCAACATTTACTTGATGAAAAATGACATCATATCCATGATCCGAGATTTGAGAAACTGAAAGTAGGTTAAGATGAAGTTTTGGTATAAGTCTTATTTTTGGAATGTAAAATTTGTTATGTTTTGATAAATCATTTTTAAAAGTTTCAACACCATCTATTTTCAAGGCAGTGCCATCGACAGTGGAAACAAAAGATGCATTCGAATTAGATTGACATTCGGATAATATAGACTTATGTGGGGTCATATGAAAAGAAGCTCATGAATCAAGAAGCCAAGAGCACATACCAGGAGTAGAAGAAGATGCAATGGTCGCTCCTGAAGTAGATTCTTTGAGTAATGGTTGCAATGCTTCCGTTAGTTGAGATAATAATTTGGTAAGGTCTCTGAGATTCAGAGTATCCTCATCTTGTTTTGATGGTGCAGCGGCAATACGTTTTTCTTGAGACCTATATTTGTATTTAGGACATTGAGGCCTAATATGACCAGGTTCATTACAGTTATGGCAAATGATTTTTTATTTTCCTCTATTCTTGCTAAAATGAGGAGGTTTATATGACTTTATATGATGCCTTGGTTTTGATGCGGCAAGTGCGCAATCCCCTTCTTGGCCATTGCTAGAAGTAGCAAGCACACTAACATTTTTACTCATATTTAGTCTAGTTTCTTCTCCACTAAGTTTAGTGAGAATCTCATGAATAGGAGGAGGAGACGAAGATGATAGCAAGGAGGCCCTTATTTGTTCAAACTCGGGTCTCAAACCATAGAGAAAAGCGAAGAGTTTATCTTCTTCAACTTGAACTCTTCGCATTTCTATACACTTACCTTCTCATTTGGGTTCAAATTGAGCAAGTTGGGTCCATATGGAAGATAACTACATAATGTAAGCTCTTACATTTTTATCTCTTTGTTTGATATTTCTAACTTTTTCTTGGAGATAATACTTGTGGGCCATATCTTTTTCGGTAAACATACCTCTAAGATATTCTCATACTTCATTTGCCTTTTTGTAGCTTAATAGGTTTGAGACAATTTTTGTCTCAACTCCACTTAGCATCCATGAAAGAATTTTTGCGCTTTTCATTTTCCATTCATCCAATTTTTTGTAATATTTTTCCATGACTTTGTTTCTTTCGTCAAGACTAGTCTCAATCTCATTTTCACCTAATGTAATTTTGGGAGTAGGTTCAAGAATAGTACCTCTTACGAATCCCCACAAACCTTGACCCTTGATAAATGTCTCCAAGTGTCCCGCCCAAATGTTATAGTTGTTTCCTTCAAGTTTGAATGGCGGAATAAAGTTGGAGTTGCTTGTATTATGTGGAAAAAATTCACCCATAGTGAATTAGAAGAGAAAAACTAATCACCACCACGAAGGAGAATAAGCATGCTTTTCGAGGCAACCCACCAATGCACGGTTAATCATACACCAAGCTATGATACCGTGTAAAAAGTCTCACACACAATCAAGTTTCCAAATACTTGATATTCAAAATATATGCCAACACAAAATAGCATTAAAAAGCTTCACACCACAAGAAAGAACAAGTGCTTCAAATGCACTTTGTTATTGCAATGAGGGAATAAAACCCTTTCATTCATATATATACATGCAATGGGCTCATTGCCCTTATTTATTTATAATGCATTACACTTTGAAAGTGCTGTTGGGCTGATTCCCAACAGCTCTAATTAGAGCTGTTGGGAATCAGCCCAACGGCTCTTATTTGACAGACGTGTACACAGTCAGCTACTGACTATGTACAGAAAGGGAACAAAAACTGAAAAAGAAAAATAAATAAAATGAGAAATTACAGAAATAAGAAAATAAAAATTACAAGAATATATGTATATACTTTAAATATATATTTATATACATATACATATACTTATACATATACATACTCTTGTATTAAGAAGAGTATATATATATATATTCAAGTATATACATATATGTATTATTTTCTAACAGGGTCAAGGGGTAAGCCCTTGGAGTTTTATGCCGACATGGACAGAGACCGTAGTACAGCAGGCTGAGCCAGTTCAGCTAGGTCTCTGCGCCTGGGGTGGTTTCTCCAAGTAAAAAAAAAAAGAGGGCTTGCAATGTTGGAAAATAACAGTAAGTCTGCAATATGAATCACATTCTCCGAAATAAATTCTAATATATGTTTTTGCACTCATTCCAACATCCATTCATATTCACAATCAGGAAACTGCAGCCATGACAATGAACTTGACAAGGAAAATATAAAAGCTGAAATACAACCAAGGAAAACATCCATGTCCTCATAAAGGTTTATTAGAATTCAACAGTAACAAAGAACCATGTAAAATAATAAAGATCTTTGAGAAGTCATCACAAGCATTGAACACGAAGAATTTGTACAGAAACACGCACACACACACAGAGCAGGGTGCAGGCTGGGTAGCTTGACCTAGCATGATTCAATTGGTACAGATGAATGGGGTCAGGCCCAATATGTGTATGCTGCCTACTGGATTCATGTCGCATCCAGGTTAGGCACTCATAACCCTCACATATCCTAATCTGACCCATTTGATGCCCTGATATTGAGGTCAACAACAAGCTCTTGATATGTGAGTGCCTGTATGCATTATGCACCACAGGAACTGCAAAACAAGGCCTTTTCAACATCTCCACTAGGTGTTTAAATTCTTTGGTGGAAAGTGACGGTGTACATTTCTCAGCTTTAGCCTTTGGGCTTACCTCTAATTTAAAAATTAAGTCAATTTATCTCCTATAGTACACTAGACATTCAGGAGGATATTTTAATGAATTGGATGCATGCTAAGTAGGTTAACCCAGCATGATCCAATTGTGCCAGTGGATAGGGTAATGTAAGGTCCAAACGTGCTAGTCCCCAAGAGGATCCATGTCCATCCAGGTTAGGTACTCACCGATTCTAACCTTCCCTATCTAACCCACTTGATACCCTGACCTCAAGTTCAACCAAGTTCTTAAAATGCAGATGTCTGTATGCACCACAGCATTGCAACATAAGGCATTTTCAACAGCTTCACTAAGGATTTAAATTCTTTGCCTGGAAGTGATATGCAGGTTACAATGTTCAGCTTTAGCCATTGGGCTTATCCCAGCTTGGAAACTTAAGCCAATTTATCTCCTCCAGTGTACTATGATGTTCAGGAAGATATGTTACCACTAGGGTTTCTCCATCATATAGTCCTGAGATATATTTCTAAATATATCTCCTACTCTACGACAAACCAGCCTGTTACAATAGATATTGAGATGTGATTTGGATTTGGATTGGGTTTATTAGTTGGATATCCAATTGTATTTGTAACTGTTTATTTCTTTATTTTTGTTCAATTATTACCCCTATTTGTATTTTATTGTATGTTGTTAATACGGGTAATTTTATAATTGAAACATGATGTAACAGTTTGGAAATATATAGAGCCATACCCTACGACTTCCCATATTGGGAATTGTGCGATTTCAGACCCTTATCGGTGTCTTCTCATCTTATTCTACTCCATAGGAGTTCTGGAACAAACTGCTGCGCATTCTTACATGGTATCAGAGCGCGAGGATTCACATCGGGTACATCAAGAGGCCTTGAAAGGTGTTCTCTCTTTTTCTCCTTCATTGTCTTTCTTTTCTTCCTGAATATCTCTTTGTTACTGGGTTTCTCTCTTATTAAAATTTTGGCTTGTTATTGTCTTCTCTTATTCCCAATCAATCTTTCCACAAACTGTTGGTTCTCATCTCATTGGTTTTAATCCTCTCTTCACTTGTTTCTTTAGATAATATGATCTGTTTTAGCATCCATATATAATCTCCCATTGACGTGAAATAGGTGATCTTGGTTCATGTCATACATTCATTCCTTATTTTGGGTTGCCGACTTTGTTGTTTTTGGGCATTACTAGTTATTTGATTTCATTCTCAAATTCACGTCAGACCTGCGATTGATTTCTAGTATTTGCGATCTGCAAAAAAAAAAGTAGATCAACCTAAACGAATTGGTTTTTGAGAATCTATATATTTTTCTCACATATCAAAATTTGATGAGTGAATTCAAAACTTTTGTGTTGTGCCCTATTTCTCGGCTTGCCCATGACTTGTCTGGTTTTACCATTTTTGTCTCTGTTTCCTCCTTCCTTTTATTCTATTTTCTCTTTTGGTCATTGTTGATAGTTGGCATGGATTCAAACTCATCTTCATCTATTCTATCTTCTAATTTTCTCACCCAGCTTGTTTTCGAGAAGCTAAATCACTTTAATTTCTTAACTTGGAAGCGTCAAATCGTTCCTTTCATTCGTAGTCATGACCTTTCAAGGAATCTTGATGGAACCATTCCGATCCCACTAGAGTTTCTTATACAGGGAAAGAAAAATTAATAAACGGGTTGCCGTATCTGCTATCAGAAATCCAAACTATGTGGCTTGGATGAAGAGAGACCAAGCATTAGTTGTTTCACATTTACTTTATCCCAAGAGCTTCTTTTTGGAATTCCTGATGACTGCACTGCCATGGAGTTATACACAAAATTGGCTCAAATATACTCTTAGATTTTCGAGTCGAGAGTGATGTTCTTGAAAAAGGAGTTTTAAAGCCTCAAGAAGGATTCAATGTCGATTATGGAATATTTTAATAAGGTGAAATCCATCATAGGTCAGCTAGCTTTAGTCGAGCATGACGTTTCAGAGAAAGATAAGATTCATCAAGTACTCAATGGTCTAGGACCCGAGTTTCATGTTCTTGCTACGACCATTCAGTACTCACATTTACCTTCCTCTTTTGATATCTTACAGGAAAATTGCTTCATTATGAAATGTCTTTAAATAGTGTGGTTGGAGAGTCTTCTACTGGCTCAAGAGACTCAAATGAGGTTCTTGCTAATTTTGTGAAATAAGAAGAGGAGGCCCAGAGAGGGGTAGAGGTTGTGGACATGAAGGAACCCAAGGAGGTTGTGGTCTATTGTCATTGCCTAACACACTTACTGGCATAACACACCTATTTGCTATATCTGCAAGAAGCCTGAACATGTCAAAGTCGATTGTTGGTATAAGGATGATCCACGATACAATCATCAGGCTATTGTTTTGAATAAGAGTCAGAATAAAGCTCAACTTGCTGCCCAAACAAGTCAAGTGGAATACTCTGCAGGACAGATGATTGAGAATAAGCATCAGTTGTTGTTAGCAGCTTTTGCAAGACTCAATTTGAAGTCGAACAATCAAGTGTATGGTACATAGATTCTGGGGTTGCCAGTCATATCACTGGGGATAGAGGTAAGTTTCTTAAGTTGATTACTTATTCTAGTAAAGATAGAGTTATTACTGGACACCCCATCATGCACAATAGGGATGCTTCTATTTTTTGTCCAATTCTAAATCCCTTGGTTTATCTAGTGTTTTTTCGTCCCAAATATTTGAAATAAACGTGTTTCTGTTTCTAAGTTATATGATGATATCAACTCTTGTGTTATATTTACTCCCACCTCTGTTTATATCAAGGATCTTCCCACGAACAAGACGTTCGCTAAAGGAGAAAGATGGGGCAATATGTACATTTTCAGAGAAGATCTGTCATCCAAATCAATCAGTATTGTTTTGAAACCATATTAAAAGCCATTAAGTTTATTCGTGTTTCTTAGTATGTTTGAGTCTAATGAGGGCAATGTTTCGCATAATCGACTGGTCCATTGTAGTTGTGATTTTGTTGAAAGATTAGTTTTTGATAGCCTTATTCCCAAGTTCAATTTATGTTATGGGTTTGTTGACAGTATTTGCCCTAGTTGTCAGTTATCAAAAAGTCATGTTTTTCCTTTTAATTCATGGAACAAAATGGCTTTGAAACCTTTTGAAATTGTACATTTTCGATGTTCGGAGACTAACACCCATCGCTTCATCTTCTAGTAATCGTTATTACATTTCTTTCATTAATGATTATTCTTGGCATACTTTGATATACTATGAAATTCAAACATGAAGTTTTTGGTATATTCAATATTTTGGTCACAAATCAATTTTCTATGCCCATAATTAATTTCCAGTGTGATGGTGGGGATGAATACTCTTTGAAAGATTTTATAAACTATCTTGAAAGTAATGAAATTAACCGAAGAGTGTCTTTCCCTCGCACCCCACAGCAGAATAGCATTGCCAAAAGGAAGCATCGCCATATTATTGAAAGTGCATTGGTGATGATACATGCGAGTAGTGCTCTTTTTTATCTCTAGACATAAGTTTTTCATTCAGCCGTGCATATCATAAACATGCTGATCATGAGGATTTTGGGTCACAAGTCTCCTTATTATACTTTTTTCGGTAAACATCCTGATTATGATTCATTGTGAGCATATAGATGCATTTGATATGTTCATGTGAACATAACGTTGAGAAATAAATTTGAAGCTCGTGCTCATGTTTGTAGATTTGTTGACTACGTTGATTATTACAAGGGGTTTAGATGTTATGATGTCAAAAATAAGTGCATCCATATTTCTAGAAATATTATATTTTATGAGACTTGTTTTGAGTATGACTAGTGCATATCAAAGAAAGACTGGTGTAGATTACTAACAGCCATGGTTGAGTGAAGAGTTGCCCTAAACATGTCTTCAAGGGAGAAGCAAGGCTTATACAAAGAATGAATGATGTATACTCGAAGAGAAAGAAATGCAGAGGCTAAGAGATAACAAGTACAACAATTACACAATGAAGATGATGCATATGATATGGTCAGATATCATGAATCAACCTCAAATATGCCAGAGTTAAGGAGATCAGCTAAAGTCAGGCATCCTATCTAGAGATGGGTCAACTATGAGAGTTTTAGCATGGACCATCAAGTGTTTTTTATGCAAATTGAAAAACAAGAGGAACTTGTTTCTTATATTCAGGCAACCAGAAAAAAGAGGTGGATTGAAGCGATGAACGAAGAGATGAAAGTTTTACATGAGTGTCAAACATGGGAAGTAGTGAGGAGACCTACTGATAAGAATGTTATAAGATGGGAAGTAGTGAGGAGACCTACTGATAAGAATGTTATAAGATCAAAATGGGTTTACAAAATCAAATATAAGCCAGATGGAAGTATAGAGAAATACAAAACATGGTTGGTGGCCAAGGGCTTTACATAAGAACATGGCATGGACTATGAGGAAACTTTCATCCCAATGGTGAAAATGGGAACCATCCACATTATTTTATCTCTTGTTGTTAATCACGGTTGGGTGTAGAATCAGCTTGATGTGAAAAATGCATTCCTCTATGGAGATCTAAAGGAGGAAGTCTATATAGAGCCAGTGAAAGGGATTTGAATCAATATGTGTGTAGATTTGAGAGAGTTACATATGAGATGAAGTAGGCTTCACACTCTTGGTTCGAGAGATTTTCATTGAAGATTCAGAAACATGGATTCTATAGATCTCCTCTTGATCATTATTTATTCATTCATAAAGGTAAGGGATATATGACCTTTTTGCTTATCTACGTGGATCATATCATTGTCACAGATAATTCAGAAGGTAACATCAAGGAGATAAAAGAAGTGTTGAGCAAACATTTCAAGATGAAAGATCTTGGTCCACTAAAGTACTTCTTAGTGTTGTAGTAGATAGAAGGGAAGATGGGATGATGTTAACTCAATATAAATATATGGTTGACCTCTTGCACAAAACAAGTATGAGTGATTGTAAGCCTTTGTTGACTCTTGTTCCAATACATCAACATCTTAATGCGATTGATGGAGATTTATGTAAGGATCCCACAAAGTATCGAAGTATAGTGGGAATGTTGTAGTACCTTACATTTACAGAGCCAGATGTGACATGTTGTAAATCAATTTTCTCAGTTTATGCATCAGCCAAGATCCAGTCATATGAAAGTTGTAAAGAGAATCTTATGCTATTTGAAATGAACATTGGGCGATGGATTGTTCTACAAGAGATCTGAGGGAGAGCATACTCTTACGGTTATGGCATTTTCAGATGTTGATTGGGCAGGAGATCTGGATAAAAGGAAGTTAATTTCAGGCTATAGTGATCTTGTCTCTTGCTCTAGTCACAAGCAAAGAGCGGTAGCCCAATCGAGTGCTGGAACAAAATATCGATCCATGGCAGCTACTGCCTCAGAATTGGCTTGAATAAGAAATGTGGTGTGAACTTGATAAGAAGGTTCCAAAGTCAATTTTGTTTTGTGACGATCAAAGTGCCATAAAAATTTGATTAAATTCAATTTATCATGGTAAGACGAAACACATAGAGATTAATTAGCACTTTATAAGGAGCAAGATTGAAGATGGTGAGCTTGAAGCCAAGTTTGTTGGTACTGAAAATCAAGTGGCAGATCTTTTCACAAAAAGGCTGACTAAGCAAAGATTTTAGTTTTTGAAGTCCAAGTTGTCCATGGTTTAGACCATGTACAACTTGAGGCTATTAAGATTGGATTTGGATTGGGTTTCTTAGTTGGATATCCAATTGCATTTGTAACTGTTTATACCTTTCTTTTTGTTTCGTTATCAACCCTATTTGTATTTTATTGTATACTGTTAATATAGGGGCCATTCTGTAATTAAAATATGATGTAACAGTTTGGAAATATAATGTCATACCTCACGACTTCCCACATTGAGAATCATGTGCTTTCACCCCCTTCTTTGTGTCTTCTCATCTTTTTCTACTGCTTAGGAGTTCTAGAACAAACTGTTGCACGTTCTTACAATAGATAATAGTCATCCCAAAGTTATGGCTTCAGCAATCAACATGTCAATTTGATATTGCAACACCACCCTACTTTACCAGGCAGCCTTAGAAAGAAATCCCTCTATGTGACCAAAGAAGCTCATCAACTTGCTAAAATTGGAAGAACAATGATTTGACCTATCATACCGCCTGTGTTGATACAGGAACATCAATTATAGATATAGGCCTGATATTCTGCAATATCCGTAGCCAGAAAATTTCAACCATTGATCAAATTCAAAATTATGAAATGTCACACAATTTCCAATATACCTGAACTCCAAAATTTGTCTCAAGGTACTACTTAAGTGAATTCAACTATTTTTATAGTCCAAAGGAAAAAATCCCCATCACCGACTGCACATTGGCTGGCCTCCGGTTAGGGATGGCAGTGGACTGGGGCGGGGGCGGGGGACAAGGTCTCCACCCCCACCCCGTCTCAAAATCCGAACCTCCATCCCCGCCTTCATCCCCACACGGGGATGGATTTTAACCTCCACCCTCGCCTCCATCCCCGTTTCAAGTCCTCCATCCCTGGTCCAAACGGGGGCGAGGCGGGGCCCCGTTTCCCCTCAGTCTATAGTCATCCCTTGAAGGATTGGAGACGGGGCGGGACGGGGTGGGGCGGGGCGGGGGAAAGCGTAAGTCCATCCCCGCACAAGGAATAGATTTTAACCTTCATCCCCGCCTCCATCCCCATTTTGCCCTTCATCCCCGGTCCAAACGGGGCGAGGCGGGGCAGGGCCCCGTTGTCCCCCAGTCCACTGTCATCCCTACCTCTGGTTGGTAAAACCTTTGAGGTCCCCCTTGACCACCATGGAGTCCACCCATGGGTTTCTAACTTGCAACATCCCATCAACTTGGTGATGCACAAGTCACCCCAACCAAATGAGCGGAGCCCTTGTGAGCAGTGAATCCAACTTTTAGTGCTATCCAGTGTTATAAAAAACGTGCCTTGAGGCGCAAAAGGCATGCCTCGCCTTGAGGCGTGGCCCTCTCTGCCTCAAGGCACAAATTTTTTTTTTTTACAACAAGATTGCTGAGACATAATCAACAAGATTTTTGTAGGTTAATCTCATATATTTTCTAGTTATTTCAGTTATGTAATCAGTTTCTTAGTATATTACTATATTTTAACTTTTGTTGGTTAATCTCGTATATTTTTCAGTTAGTTCAGTTATGTAATTAGTTTCTTAATATATTTTAACTTTTGTTGGTTAATCTCAAATATTTTTCAGTTATATGATCAGTTTTTTAATTACTTTTATATGTTAATCTCATATTTTTTAGAATAATCTCATATATTTTAACTTTTGTAGGTTAATCTCATATATTTTTCAGTTATTTCAGTTATGTAATCAGTTTCTTAGTATATTTTAACTTTTGTTGGTTAATCTCATATATTTTCCAGTTATGTAATCAGTTTTTTAGTTACTTTTATATGTTAATCTCATATTTTTTAGAATAATCTCATATATTTTAACTTTTGTTGGTTAATCTCATATATTTTCCAGTTATGTAATCGGTTTCTTAGTATATTTTATCTTTTGTTGGTTAATCTCATATATTTTTCAGTTACATAATCATTTTTTTAGTTACTTTTATATGTTAATCTCATATTTTTTAGAATAATCTCATATATTTTAACTTTTGTAGGTTAATCTCATATATTTTCCAGTTATTTCAGTTATGTAATCAGTTTCTTAGTATATTTTAACTTTTTTTTGTTAATCTCATATATTTTTCAATTATATAATCAGTTTTTAGTTACTTTTATATGTTAATCTCATATTTTTTAGTACTTATTTGAGATTTTCTATTTCTTATTGGTTGTTATTTCATCAATAAAGCATTTCTTTATTTATTTGTATTTTTAGATATTTTTTTATAATTTTTTTAAAGTTTTCAAAAAAAAAATGAGGCTTACGCTTTACGCCTCTCCTCGGTTTTTGGTGGAGCGCCTCGCTACGCCTCAATGCTTTTCACAACACTGGTGCTATCACAACCTCCTTTAACAAGTTGACCAAGTCAACTGAGGATGATGACTCAATTTCATCCAAATGCAGATGTCAATTGTGCCATCACTCCGAACCTTTGGAGGCTAACTATAAAGTTTTGTATTTTCAAACTGATAAAAATAACCTTTAGTTATTCATAATGCTGTAGCCATAACATTTACACTAGTATTCCTAAAATGACTACTATTCACAAGCTTTCCATTCCAAAAAACAACTCAATACAAGTAAGTTTTCCTTCTAGGACATTTTTCATATGTTACTTTTGTCATAATGGAAAATCATGTTCTTAATAAACCTCGATAATGCTCATATAAGCAGACAAACCTTTGCATAGAGCTCAACATAAGGACGAAACTTAGGATCATCCAAAAGAGTTCTGTCTGAAGGAAGTTGCAGTAGTCCCTCTGATTGACCTTTCAGCAATTCACTGGCACAAGTTTTATTACATTAAGGTACAGGCAGGCACCAAGCCTCTCTATCACATAAAATACAAAGAATAGCATAACAGCACAATGAAAACTAGTTGGAAAGAAGGGATTATAGTGTCCGTTTATTATCTCACATGAAATATGAATTGTCAAATTTCAGAGGCTCCTTAGTCCAGGCACCTTCGAATCCAGATCTCTCAGGGTGTGCTCTGCCCTGCAAAAATATAAATTCACTTATGGCATATTTTGAGAGAGAGAGAGAGAGAGATTTTACCAATGTGTGACCACCTGAGAGTGCTACAATGTCCTTATCAGTTAACCCCATCCTGTAAAAAATGTCCCTCAGATGTGATGCACCTAAACCAAAAAGGGTGCATAATCAGTAATGCTCAAGGGGTTTAAGCCCCATGTAATAGTCACACAGGAACTCTTAGCCTGGCTACAATTCAAATTTCATTTATTTTCAGAATAGCAGCTCATGTGTCACGAAATGGTGCGGATTCCAATGCACTCCAAGATGATCTCCAAGACTCAAAACATTATACAAAACTTAAGAATTAAAAGACACATATCAAAATGTAAAAAGATAATTTTATTCATAATGGACATAAAAAGAAATACAAAAATAAAATTACATTCAAACCTCACTACAATGCTCTCAACGAAAAACAATACAAAACCTTAATACTATCCATCACTCTCTCACTTTACAAAGGCACACACCCTCCCATATTTATAGAGAAAGGTTGAGAAGAGAAGGAGAAAAGAGGGAAGGACCTCGAGTGAGAGAGAGCTCCCAACAGCTAGAATTCTAGCCGTTGGGAGCAAGTCAAAGCTAGTTTGACTTCCCCCATATATATATTATATATATTAAAATGTATATAATATATATTATTATATATATCATATATATATATATTATTACAATATATATATATATATATTGTAATACCCATGATTTTTATCGAATAAATAAGCTTGAATCATTATTTTTAATTTCGATTCCAATTGGATCTTGGACGCATCGTATTGCGGATCCTTGCATCGAAAGATGTATGGGTCAAGGTAGATTTGGGTGGATCCATAGTAATTTTGGATTCCAAGATTCATCTCCTGGTAACAAAGAGAATAGATTTGGATCGTTGGAACCAGATGAGCGTATTTGAGCCCATGGATCTAATGGATCGAGGATCCATACCACATCAAAACCCATTAGGGGTATTTTAAAGCTTGTAATAATTTGAATGCTCAGATGGATCCAAATTGCACAATTGTGTGGACCCGTTGAAGATTTGGGTCGTAGGTCACGAGTGTGGCCAAACCGAAACCGTACCCAATTGGGAGTGTTAAAATATATATATACATATATATATATATAATAAAATAAATGATAATAATAATAATAACATAATAATAATATATATACCTCTAGATCTGCGGTTGGACCCGTATGGGCCCAAATACAGGAGGTTCGCGGGTCACGAACCTGGTCGAACCGAGCTCGCACCCCACTGGTGCATTAAAAAAAACACATTTGGACCCGAGTCGGATCCGACCCGGATCTGCCAACCCGTTAGGGTTAAAACTCGCAGGGTCGAGGGTTTCTTTTAAAACCCTCTCCCCCCCGCGTCGCCCTCCCGCACCCTTAAAATCATGCAAGGGTGAGGGGAGGCCCTCACCCCTGCGCTCCTCCTCTCCCACCTCTCTTCCCCTCTCACTCCCTGCGTGCGGCAACCTCGACGATCGACCGACGTCGTCGGCAACCTCGCACGACAGCCGACCCTGTTCTCTCTCCAGGTTGCGGTGCGGGTGAGGCCGGCAGATCCTCTCACTTGCGGCAGCAGCCACCAAGCGCCGAAAAAAGGTAGGATTTACTGTATTTTACTTGTTTGGGTGTGTCAGGTGTTCGAGCATTGATGTGGGCTATGGTGAGGCCCTAATTCGAATGAAAAAATAGGGGTTTCTGATTTATGAAAAAGGGGTTTTTGAATAATGAAAGGGGGGTTTCGATTTACGCTGAAGGGGTTTTCGAATAATAAAAGGGGTTTTCGGTTTATGCAAAAAAGGGTTTTCGATTTATGCAAAAGGGTTGTCGATTTATGCAAAAGGGTTGTCGATTTATGATAAACGGTTTCGAATTTCGGTTAAAAAGTTTGTTTTTGGATTTTCGAAAAAAGGCTTTCGGATCTATGATAGGGGCAGATGCCCTGAAATCGTGAAATAGGGATTTCCCTGTTTTCATTTCTCTGAGCGGTTGTTTTCGGATGAATACTTCATATTTTTTTATGACAGGCCTTATGGTAACCGATTTGCCTTGTTGATTCTTTCATTTTATGCACGCTGTCAGTGATGTCTGTGCATTTAAGTTTTTTTTACAGTAAAGTTTTGTTCTGCGAAATACATCCTGCGTAATTTAGCTTCTGTTAGATGAAGGGTGATTAATGAATTTGCTGGTTCCTGAAAATTTCAAGCTAGCCCCTGTACATTGTGTTAAATTATGTAATCAATCTCATGTAACCCAATATATATTTTATATATATAAGGTAATACATATACATATATTATATATATGTATATGTATCTACTTATTATATATATAAAATATATATTTTTCTATTGTTAGTTATAGAAGTAGTTTAGTCTTTTTACACATTCATTTTTCGAATATGTTTGTAATGTCTTTTCTTTTTCTCCTCTTTCTTTTTTGTAAAAGGTGGTGTACACCTTGGAGGGGGCCCACCATCTAGTCGTTGGGCTCCTTCCAGCAGTCATATTTGTGACCGTTGGAGGGGCTCCAACGACTAGAAGTGGAGCCCCTCCAAGGCATCCACTCCTCTATAAAAAGGGGTATTCCCCTCGTTTTCTCATGGCTTTGGGTCAAAGCCTAAGTTTCTAATAAAGTTTGATTATTTATTTTTATGCTTTTTGTGCATTTGTGAGAGTTTGTGAATTTGTGCTTTTATGCACAAGTGTTCTAAGTGTTCTTATTGTGCATGTGTGCCATTCTTTATCAAGAATATTGAAGTCTTGATCGTAGTATCTTGTTGAAGATACTTTCACATGGTATCAGAGCCTTGTTTGAAGAAGGAGGATCGTGCGTTTCTTTATTTTTGAGTGTCTCAAAAAACATGCCTTCAAACTATTGAAATTTGGAGTAGATCAACTTCTTCGGGCAATATTTTAGAAGCCTCCTTTGTCAAGAAAGAGTTGAAAAGGCCTTGAGGTACGTATTGTTTTTCATCATCTCTCCTCTCTAATGGGTGAAAAAGACTCCCATTTTTCTCTTGACTTCAAACTTAATGGGTCCAACTATCATGTTTAGGCCGGAAACATAGAAGCTCACATTAAAGAAAAAGGGCTTTGGGGATATGTTCAAGGCTCGATTCCCGAACCGGAACCCAATATAACCTTGCTAGAGAAAGGAGAGATAAAAATTCTTGAAGGTGATGAAAGAACCAAGGCCCTTGAAGAATATATGAAAAAGCATGAAGAATGGAAAATGAGGAATTTTAAAATCCTCTCTTGGATTTTTTCATCCGTAGAAATGAGAATTAATGCAAATATCATCAAGTTCAAGAAGGCTTCTCAAGCATGAGAATATCTTGAGAAGATGTACACCTCTAGGGACTTGTATCTCCAAAAAAGGGCGCTAACGCTTCAACAAAGGGAGAGGACTATAAGAGAGTACTTTGCCGAGCTTTCTTCTATTTGGGACGAGCTTGCTATGCTCGAACCTAAGTGAAGTGGAGAAGCCATAGAGCTTCACCATAAACAATTGGAAGAAGATAGATTTTTCAATTTTTTGAAAGAGCTTAGGCCTGAATTTGAACAAATTTGGTCTTCCCTTTTATCCGCCTCCACTTCCTCCTCTCTTGAAGATGTAATTACTAAACTTAGTGAGGAAGAGACTCAGATGAGTATAAGCAAGAACAACCCAAGTGTTCTAGCTACACGTTCCAACAATGAAGAAAATGAAGGTGTTAATGTCGTCTCAAGACCGGGAAAAACTTAAGAACCTATAAGCCTCCTCACTTCAAGAATCGAAACTCAAGTGGTCAAGGAGCAAAGAGGGACTATAGCAAGCTTACATGCTACTTTTGTAAAGAACCGGGGCACATTAAACCTATTTGCCCAAAATAAAAGAAATTATTTGCAATGGCTATGACATCTCAACCGGAGGAACGATCATCATCATCAAATGAGTCTCTTTCTCTTCAAAAAATCGTAGAAGCTTTACAACCTCTTCTCAAGGGAGGCATTTCTGAAGCCGCTATGTCTACATCCTCACCTCCCGGTAAAACATCTTGGCTTTTAGATTCTGGTGCATCTTTTCATATGACCCCAAGTGTTTGTTCTCTTTCCGAATTTTCTAAAAACTCTCTTCCATCTTTTGTCTTAACGGCGGATGGAACACCTCTTGAAATTAAAGGAATAGGAAATTTTGAAAAATAAGATTTTTTTATTCTAAAAAATCGTCTTATACCAAAACTAAATTTAAACCTACTTTCGGTCTCTCAACTCTCGGATCATGGTTGCGATATAAAATTCTCTTTTGATAAATGTTAGATTCAGGATCGCCAGTCTGAGAGATTGATTGGGGAAGGCTCTAGGAGTTAGGGATCATCCTGTTTTGGTTTTGGGCCTTTGGGAGGTTCACTCGGTTACTGACCGCTCACTTAGAATTTACAGTTTCGGTTAGAATGTTCGGGTTAATAAAACACCAATGAATAATGAACCCCTGAATGTTTTCTTCTGTTATGGTTGTCTTGGCCCGCGTGTACCCACGGGATAATTAAAGAAAAATATTAATTAGAACATCTTAGGTATCACATTTGTATAAGTAGTGACAGATTTGCAATTTTATACATAAACAATTACTTTTGAAATGTGGTCATTTACTTTTAGCATGCAATGAAATATGTGGCTATGAGATATTTTAATTCTGCTAATGCTTTGACATGTTAGTTAGTTTTTATAAATTATTGTCATAGTGTAGATTCTTTACTTGTTCTTGTATATGCTGAAAATCACACACGACACCCACATCACATACTTGACACATGATATACCTGCAAGAAAAATTATAATATTTCTTACTTAGACAGTTGTAGTCTAATTCTTATAAATTTACTATTTTTCAGGTGAAGAATAGTTGTTAAGAGAAACTACGGGTTGGGCGTCGATCGAGATATTGATTTATCGTGTTCTCGGGACATCTCAGATTAAATTTCAATTTCATTTTTATTCATGTTATTTGAAACTTTGATGTCATTATTTATTTGGAATAAAATAAATGTTGTTGCTTGACCATTCCTGTAATGAGCCTGAATGCTTAACCCAATGAAATGGTTGTTTCCGCTGTTATAAAAAAAAAATCCTCTAAAAATTGGGTTAAAATTCTGGGGTGTTATATATATATATATATATATATATATATATATATATATATATATATATATATATATATATATATATATATATATATATATATATATATATATATATATATATTTTACATTAATCTCTTCTTTTATTCATTTAAGCACTTATATTGCTTGACACATTGTTTTAAAACATAAGCCGCTCATGTTGAAATCTTTGAGCATCCTATAATAATAAGCAACAAATAATAATGGACAGAAATCATAATAGGTTTAGATCATAACACCTTTGAAATCTAAGGCATGCAGCTGAAAATATACAACTTAATTTTGAACATTTTGAGTTTTGGGGAAAAAGGCTAATTTTTAGTTCAAACTAACCTATGTCACACGGACTCGGCTAAGGAGGTGCCGCACCCGAGTCGACACGCCCCGACACGGGTGCGGACTCGGGTGCGGCTTCGGACTCGGTCAACGCCGAGTCGGACTCGATCAACGCCGAGTCGGACTCGATCAACGCCGAGTCGGACTCGATCAACGAGTCCAGGCCGAGTCCGTCCACATTTTGGACTCGGTCAACTTTGACCGAGTCCAAAAATGTCCCTAAAAACAAATTTTTTATATTTTTTATTTAAAAAAAAAATATATATATATATATATATATATATAAACTGTGACAGTGCTGCAGTCACAGACTGTGACTGCAGCACTGTGACTGTGCAGTGTGCACAGTGCACAGTCTGTGACTGTATGACTGTGTGACTGTGCACAGTCGCACAGTCACAGACTGTGACTGTGCACAGTCACAGTGCTGACAGTCACAGTGCTGTGGACTGTGTTGTGACTGTGCACAGTCACACAGACTGTGCTGTGGTATTTTAAAAATAAAATAAAATTATATATAATAAAATAAAATTATATATATATATATATATATATATATATATATATATATATATATATATTTGCCGAGTCCCCGTGTCCAAAAAATTTAAAATTGTGCCGCACCCGTGTCGCACCCGCACCCATGTGACATAGAAACTAACCTTTGTTAGCATCAGGAAGCCTTCCTTCTTTTGGAGAAACCAGTGAGTCCTGAAAAACAAGAAATAAGGCAACTGTGAGTATATGCAAGCAGTGTCCAAGGTATTTAGAAATTTAAAATATTTTGTTTTCATGTCACAATACCTTACGGCCAGGAACAAAGTCAACGGTGGGTCCTCCAGTGACCTCAACAGCAACAACACCAGCTAGCTGAATATTTAAAGGTTCAGAAGGGGGTTATTCATATATTTCTGGTATTAGGAGAAATAAATTACCAATCTGCAAAAAAATCAAACAGACCACCATAGACATTGTGGCTCTAAACTAATGGAAATCTACAAAAAAACAGCATAAGAGGTCACTTGTACATTTCAGAGAGAGAGAGAGAGAGAGGCAGGCCACACAAGCAAACAGATGTTGAAACTTACGAGATCCATGAGGAACAGAAGTTAATAAACCAATAGCAGTATGAAAGTGATAAGTAAAATGAAAATATAATAAAGTAATAACATAAATGGAAAAAGTGTACCAACAGCAAACATGACAGAAAGAGTGCCCAAGTTCCCTACATGGGTTTCTAGAAAAGAAAATTAATACAAATGGTTGATAAAACAATAGTATTTAACATGTGTCGAAAGGAATTTTCTTTGCCACGTGAGATATTTATTAACATAGAACAGAGTGAATAAAAGGGAAAACCAGACCACCAACTGATGGTACTTACAGTATTTACGACTGATCATCAACCTTTCCAACCAAAAAGGCTCCTTGGGTTCGGTTGAACCAACCACACAGACAAAGATATAGAAAGTGTTTTTATCATGAAGTTTGATAATAGCAAAATCTATCATGTTTGTCTACATCAGCTTCAGCAATATCACAGAAAGAACATCTTAATGCAAATTGAGGCTCAGCAAGTGAACTGGCACGTTGAAATCAGTATAAATCAGTCACCAGTAATGTTCATGACAGTATCTTAATGAGGTTTTTCTCCCGAGTTTTTTTCAAAAAGTAATATTTCTCGGTAAAATCTTGAAAGTTTTAAAATTTGAAAAAAATACAAATAATAATGAAAAAATAAGAAAACAACAGGTTTTATGTTATTTTTCTTGCAAAACTATAAAGAAACAAGTTTTAAAAGTTTTAAAATACATAAGATACGAAAAAATGGAAAATGTAGGCTTAAGATATATAAAAATAAGATTTTTTAAGAATATCACAAAAATATTGTGATAATATTTCAATATTATGCATTCTGGTGATATTTTGAAAGCACAATATTTTGCCAATAATTTCCACTTACCTTGAAATATCGATAATATTGTGATATTTTCAAAATATCAGTGACTATATAAACAATTCTGTGCTATTACAAGGATATAAATGTAAGAGACTCACATGATATAATGTGGGACTCAATTTGTTGTTAATTTAAACAACACTGCAAAGGTTTAGACATTGATTTAGATATTGTGGGACTGAGTGGCCTAGATCCTGCTATCAAACTTCAAGCAGAGTAGTCTGAATCTGTTAAGTTGTATATACGTATATACATACATATATGTATATATGTAAAATATACACATTCTTGTATGTATTTTTGTTCTTTTAGTTTTTAGAATGTATTTAGGATATGTATGTAATTTTTATTTATTTTCTTTCATTTATTCTTTTGTAATTTAGTTTGATGCCCATCAAGGGCATTTAGGTAATTAGCCCAGCTAACTAGCCATTAGAGCTACCTAACAGCTAGTTAAACTAGCCGTAAGGATGCTCTAATGGCTAGTAGCTCTCTCTCTTGGTTGCATATATTTGGGACTCAAGTCCCTCACATGCTATGCATTTTTAGTGCATTTTGTGGATTAATAAAAATAATTATTTTACATTGTGAGTGTGTGCACTTATTGCCTTTGTGGGTTGTGATTGTGATCTTACCCTTAGTAGGCATTGTATTTTTGAATCCTTGAGGATTCCTTACAGAATCATTACTGCATAAAAAAAAAACAGGAGGGAAAAGCAAAAAAAGGCACTAGCGAGTCTTTGCACAGGTAAGTTTTGGCTAGAAGCACTTTCAAGTCCAAGTCTGCAATCCTCTTGCACAACTCCAATGTACAAAAAACAGCAACCCTCAAGGAGTTTTCTATTGAACCATTCATGAAATTATTCTACAGAAAGCTTCCAAAATCATAGAAGCACCATTTACTCATTTAAGTAGGCTTTCATGGTCTTTTGTAGACTGAAAAGAAGAAAAGAGAAGGAAAGTAGATGGGTGATGGCTCATATACATGAGCTAGCATGTGCTTTTGGATTGTAGAATGCAGATTATTTCATGTCAAGTAGTAGCAAAGCATGAGTTTGGGAAGTTAAACTAAAAATTGTATATCAGGATTAGTCTCCATGTGGGGGAGCCCTACATTCAACATAGATTTTCTGTTTTTGTTAAAAGTATTCACCCATTTAGAAGCACTAAGAAAATCTAGATGCCTAGAATCAACACCATGGTAAATATTTTTTACCAGTACCATACAGATACTGTAGACATGGAGATACTGTCAATTTTGTGCTAGTTTTCCATTATGAATTGCATAAAGGGATAGGGCACCGGTGCAAAAATGGAGCATCCATGTTATATAAACTCCCACACAAGCCTGGAAAGTTTTGCAGGTGTCAGCTAGCTTAACTAATCCTAATTCTAGCATATAGTTGTTTCATTTTTCTTGCTCAGTAACTTCTTGTGACTTCGGTGTATATAGCCTTTCTTACTGAAAGTTCCTTCCCTGAATGTGAAAGAAAATACAAAATAGTGCAGTAACTGATTGACCAGCATGCAGAAGCAAACCCATACTGGGATTAAAGTGTAAAAGTGAAAAGCAAACCAAAGCCATAAACTATCGCATTTGTTGTGTATCATTCAACAATATCACAAGCAGTAGGCATAAGCCTATCACAGAACCCATAAGCTCAAGCCACTAATACATACTTTTCCTCCAAGGAGATAAATGGAATGAGACAAACAAGAAATACCTAAAACCTATGTCACAGGGACTCGGCCAACTAGGTGCCGCACCCGCGTCGACGTGACGCAATGTAGGTGCACGTGCAGGTGCGGCACTCAGTGCGGTCAACGCACTCAAGGTCATTTATGCCCAACTTTTGGACTATATATATATATATATATACATATATATATAATTTTTTATATTTTTGCCACACCCCCGCACCCAAGTTTTTTGAAAGTGCCGCACCCGCACCCATGTGACACAGCCTAAAACAGTTTCTTCATCTCTAAATCAATAGATATAAACTGTAGAAATAGAAAAACTTTAAAAAGATCAAAACCAAGTCTAAATATAGTTTTTTATTTCTCTTTTTTGCTATCAGCACCTCCGTTTTCGATCCCAATGGTGCAAGGTTGAAGAGAAATCAGAGACCACAATGTTCTCATTACTTCCATCCTATGTCACATGGGTGCGGGTGCGGGTGCGAGGATTCGGCACTTACAAAAAAACCCGGGTGCGGGGGTGCGGCAGGGGCAAAAATATAAAAATATATATATAAAGGGGTCGGGGGGGTTCCCCCGACGCGGGTTTTTTCAAATTTCATTTTATATACAGCTGTATGCACCCATCTCGTCAGGAGAACAGTGAATACTAATAGCCAACAAGGCTACCACCATCATTATCATTTATTATGGAGAGAGAAAATCCTTTACGAAAAAGAAGGATTAGGAGCAGCAGCAGCTGCTGTCAGCAATTGTCTATAATTTATTATGGAGAGAGAAAATCCTTTACGAAAAAGAAGGATTAGGAGCAGCAGCTGTTAGCAGAATTTTTTTTTTATTTCGCAGCCCATTTCATAGGGCAAATTTTTTTTAAAAAAAAAATCCAAAAAAAAAATGGACCTAAATGATCCTGGGTGGGGTCAACGCACCCAGGATCGGGTTGACCGCACCCGCACCCGCGTCGACGCGGATGCGGCACCCTGCTAGCCGAATCCCTGTGACATAGCTTCCATCTCATGTTTGCAACGCCATTTGATTACACACACACACACACACATATGTAATGGCCAAACCTCAATTCCAGCATTTACCTGGTATAGGTCTGCATAAGTAATCTTTGGACATCTTGCTTTAACATCCTCTGATATCAAAAGAAAAAGAAAGAAAAATCAACAATTTTGAACTTAGAAAAGTAATTTCTTACGCTAACCTCACACCCAGTAGAAAACTTATGCATAAGCACATAATTTAATTCCAGCATGTAAAAAAATATATTAGAATTATCAAAGGTAATATATTTTTTTCCTCCAACTAGAAGCAAGCAGAAATGCAAGATGAAAACCGTGTGTGATACTAGAAAACCTACTATTGTAACATTAACCAAATGAGCTCTCCCATAACGTTTGCTCATACAAATGAGTGATAGCATGGTATGAGTTAATATCCATCTAAACAATGACCTCAGATGAGCATTATATCAGCACTTCTATTCATTGCAAGCAAAAAGACACAGCGAATCTCTCACACAAACTATAAGTTATAATTGAGAATCATATAAGATAAAGTGATGAAAAATATAAAGCAAGTCAATATTAGCATTTACAGTCCATAGAATAGTTTATGTAGAAGTCATCTTCATCTACTATTAGATTTAAGAAACTCAGTATAGTTTGTGTAAATTTGTTGTCACAAATTGAGTGCTCGACCCAGAAAATCATAAAAGTTGAATCTTGCCTGGAAAATGACATTCACCTGACCATGAGTCTCAGACTTGATATAAGTGAACAAATTATATTACCGGTGCTCTTTACACAATAATAAATAACAATAACTAAAGGAGAATATTTGAGAACAGGAAAACTGGTCATTATAAGTTCATATGACATGGAAGCATTCCATATGTAGCAAGAGAATCACATTGCCAGTTGTGTCCTCAACAAGGCTTAGGTTAAAGGTACACCTTCTTCTTACACGGTAGAGAAAGTTGCTGAAACACAATGTCAGCAAACGACAATGTTAAGATCAAATGTTTCCTCATTTCTAGTAACCAAGAAAAAATAGATCTATATTAGTGTCAATAGTAGGGAGGTGACAAACATCATTCTCACAAATAATAAACAAAACAAAAGAACCACGAAATATCAAAGAACAGGGCAGACAAGTTCAGCACAGAACTGATGGCTTTCCAACAAGGAAAAATCATTAGGACAAAGGCATAAAGCAACTTCATCAAACTTCCTAACATCCCTAAGAACTTGAATGTGTTCCTCTGCGACATGATACAGGTGTGGGTCCACAATGTTGCTTTTAAATTTCTTATCTAGTCATAAGCTACCTACACCTTTTGCATAAAGGCTTTGAGAACAGGATCACACTCAAAAAAGAGTTCAAGGTCACAGAGAGGACTACGATCTGTAGGTATTCATCAAAATTCATAATGATAAGGTGAAAACCTATTTTGTTTCTGAGGGCAACGAAACAGATTCAAAAGGCCATATGTTTGAGAGGGAAAATGATGTTTTTGTTGCTGGGTCAAAGAGACAGGTCCCCCAAAAGCTCATCCTCTGGTAGAATGTTATGCAGAAATTTATGAACGGTAAAGAGGGTTGCTATTGGACAGGAAAATAGAAATAACAGTCTGCGGATTAAGCAGGTTAAATGATACAATCAGCACAAAGCTTGTTAAATAAAGTTTAATGTTGAACAGATACTTGTCAATGTGTATATGTGCATTAAGTGTGAGCCATAAAAAAACAAACAGATAGCCAGACAAAGTTCCCTATCTCATCTGAATATATGCATGTGCAGCATGTTATGGAAATGGAGGGTCAGGTAGCATAGCATACACATGTTGAAACTAGTAATATACAACTTTGAAACAATATTATATGGTTGCACACTACTTTGTGAAGGCATGTATAATAAGAAAAGACAAACTAGTCAAACACAAAAATGAACCAAGATGTAAACTTACCGCAGAAGTCCAATGCTATTCTTAGACCATTATTTGAGCCATGTCTATACTCTTCCTCATTTCTTATTGACCCATTCGGACCCCCAGTCTTTGTGTTCACATCATACGTACCAGCATCATGCCATCTGAGAAAATACATTCAAGTAGTCAATTCATGTAATGAAATCATTCTAAACAACATTTTGAAGTAACAGTAATCATAGCCAGAACAGAAAATAAGCAAACCAAAAGGAGGGCATTTGAATCTCTCAGGTGTCTGACCAGAGGATTGCTTTTGGCATGGGCCAATGCCAAGTCCCATGTCTAAGCAAACATGTGATGGGACTTAGACCAGAAATCTGAGAATCCAGTCCAAGTGTTTTTCACCATCCCCCTCCCCCTTCCCTCAAGAAAACTCTGATTTCTTCCCTTTAGCCCTGTTCTTTATCCCTTTCCAGTGCACAAGTCCCTCATCCCTCTTGCCTGTTCCATGCCCATCGAACAGAGGATCTCAGATTCTCAGGGATACTAGGATATCAGATTCCTGAGGATTTGAGATCCAAGGTATGAATGCCCAAAAGCATTGGAGAATAAGACAAACATTGCTCTCTTTCTGATTTAGATGGAAACTGTAGGATTTGAAGTGAATTTTCTTTCATTCAAACAACAAAATCATGGCATTCCCTGGCAAGAGAAACTTCAATATGACAAATAACACAACCACAAGAACAGTATGATAATTCCATCATCAGATTTGAAGGTGATTTGTGAAGAGAACCTGTGTATTAACTTTCTGTATAGATCAACTAGTTTCCTATAACTGTAGCCTATCCTACATCAATGTCAAATTCAATACTTAATGCCACCTTTAAAAAGAAGGCCAAAATAACAGAATGATTCAATGAGATCCGAATAAACAGCACTATAACATTGAAATCATCTTTCCCACTTTAGAATTATGAAAAAAATACAGCACCACCTTTACAAGAAAAATGAAAAGGATTGATGGTTAACAGGCAACTCAGGTAAACTAACTGAAAAACTTAGCTCTATAAAAAGAAAACCTCACAGATATTACATGATTAAAAATTAAAAGGACACTTATAAGAGAAACGTCAATACTGCCATGCACGTCTATATTACACACCACTTGAAGTTCCATACATGCTGACTTGTCCAATCCAACTATTCTGCTGGGTCAACCCAGTTGGTTGACCCAATGTTCACATATCTGTTAAATTGTAATCCATAAGACAATGTATTTTATAATATATATTTTATATGTATAAAAGAAGATACATATACATATATATTTCATATATATGTACATGTATCCATCTACTTATATATATATATATATATATATATATATATATATATATAATATATTTCTTTCTTGTATTAGCTGTAGGGATATTTTAGTCATTTTATGCATATTCATGTATATTCATGTCGTTGAATATGATTGTAATTCTTCTTTTTAATTTTTCTTATTTTTGAACTTTTTATTTTTATTTTATCCTTTTTTTATGTACTATTTCTGTACACAGTCAGTAGCTGACTGTGCACAGTGTACAACAGTCAGCCACTGACTGTTGTACACAGGTAAGAATAAGAGACGTTGGGCTGACTCCCAACGGCTCTAATTAGAGCTGTTGGGAATCAGCCCAACAGCTCTTATGAGTTGCTAAAGCTTATAAATAAGGGTTGTAAGCCCATTGTAAAGTGTGAATTTCAGTAAGGAGTTGTCTCCTTAAGCTTATAAACACTGTGCATTTATTGCACTTCTTTTGTGGTGTAAAGCTTATAAACACTGTGCATTTATTGCATTTCTTTTGTGGTGTAAAGCTTATAAACACTGTGCATTTATTTTGTGTCTTGAGTATTTGACTTATCAAGTTATTTGAAAACTTGATTGTTTGCAAGGATTCTTCACAATATCTACCTTCATATTTCCAATTTTTTAGATTCTAATTAACATAATTAACCATATATAATACTTAAGATAATGGAAATGAAGCTTTATTTGTTATATTTGTATATAAACTTATTTTCATATTAATTTTCATTAATAAAGTGTTTTAGCTACTGGAGTTTCTATTGTTTACCATTTTAGATTTTCTTTTTGTTTTTACATTAAAAATGCCAGCTATCAGTATGACAATTTCACAACTAAGTTCTCTTTCTGACAATTACTTGACAAATTGGATAGCCTATACATCACAATAAAATTAGTTGATTGTGATGTTTGGTGTACTAGTGTAGTGAACCATAAAAATAATGAATGTACTTTATAATTAGTTATATCACTATATATATATATATTGATGCCATATACATTCTCCCATCGCACAAAATATTTTCTGTGTATAGAATATATTTATACTATTTTCATATATTAAATAAAAGTTAGAAAAAACCAGCAGTGTCACTGGGTTGACCCATCCAAGTCGCCAGTGAAGACTAAATGAGATGAATCAAGAGTCACTGGGTTTTCCAACTATCATTTGAAATTTGTAAATGGGCAATCGACTGATATCAATTATAAGTTAAACAGAGTTTTGTCAATTAGGAATACGGTATCATCAATACTTCTGTTCACACAGTGGCGTGATGGACTGCAACACATACCAGGTGTCTTAACCTCAGAACCTTAAGAAGATTATGGAGATTTTAATCTTTCTATACTTCCTTGCAAAAGGCATAAGCTCCCTGCTCAAGTTACACGTCGCACTTATGATCCATGCAATTAATCAAAAGGGCACCGAAGTAGTTGAAAATCACGGTTCTGATCATCACAGTACATCTTACAACCACAACCTTTTTTCTCTCATCACTCCCTCCTCTTCTGGTTTCCCAACCACAGGAGTCCTTCACTGAAAAACCTTTCTTGGACACATGAACAATATCCTTCCTACATATTCTAGCTGGCAATTATCTGGTCAAGACCCACAACAAACAAACTCCAAATGGCTATGATCATCACCAAACAACCTATGCATCGTATGAATAATGGATGAACGTCGAATCCCCAAGCACCAAGAACTATCTCCCAGGCACCATCGTCGTATAAACAGAAGAACACAAACCCACTAAGCAACACATATACCGAAATGGGTAGATGAATTTCGCAACAGAATAAAAAATTCAAACCCGAAAAGAAGACAATAAGATACAATCATCAAGTAACACAGAAAATGAGCAGATGGGTCATCCGCTAATCGAAGCATGATAGGTCACAAGAACACAAACCCACTAAGCAACACAACATAGCTAAATGGGTAGATTAATTTCGCAACAGAAACGCAAATTCAAACCCGAAAAGAAGACAACAAGATACAATCATCAAGTAATACAGAGAATGAGCAAATGGATCATACGCCAATCGAAGCATGATGGGTGCACAACCCTTTTGGGCGATGAGCGCTCGAAGAAGACGACGAGCCTTGTCGACCTCCTTGAGATATTCCGCGTTCACAACAGGGGACGCCATGAATGCGTGATTTCGAGCTCTCCTACCTCCTATTGCCTAAAGGAAGAAACGTGGTGGGGTTTTATAGGATAGAGTCGATAGGAACGAGCGAGAATGGTATGGATTTGTAGGCAGAGTTCTCTGCCCAACGAATAAGTTCCATCAGATTTGGACATATTTATCCTCGTCTTCTTGTAGAGTGACATGTACATCCCTCTCGTTGCTATCATAATCCTGCAAGGTTGGTTAAGATCTATGGTTGAGAGTCTTGAGACTTGAGAGCCCAGTAATCGGGACAAGGTCTCAACCTTTGCCCCCATTTTAAAATTTTGCGTTCCATCGCTACCTTATCTCGACCCTGATTTTGATTTTAACCTCTATTATCGGTCTATTCTCCGTTTTATGTTTTTCATCTCCGGTCTAAAAGGGGCAATGTGGGTTGGAGTCCTATTTTCATAATCCCCTTCGCCCTTGCCACCTTCCTACGTTAGAAGATCTTACAACTCGTTAGAAAAAAGAAAAAAAAAAGGTCTGGAAATAACCCTACCCATTTACTAAGGGGTTGAGTTTTGGTTTGGTTTTTAAGAGATTCAGGTTTGAAGAGCAGCTCATGACCCAACTCATTGGTTCAATGGGTCAATGTAAAGCAGGCCTGGCCAAGCCCAAACCCAAACCCAACTAATTAGTGCAACTAATTAGAAAAAATAAACAATTAACAAGTTTTTATGTACCCAACTAATTATCTTTATAGTTTTCATAAAATTAATGCAATTAATTAAGTAAATAATAATAGTTATCAAGTTACTATACAATTAATTAATTTTAAAAAAATTTATATTATTAAAAATTAATAAATAGCTTAGGCCTGGTAGCCCGCGGGCCGACTCAGACCCACATATATAACGGGTTGGGTTTTGGCCCAATAGCTAACGGGCCTAGATCTAAAACCTTGATCCAAATCCAGCCCAGGTGAGCCGAGTTGACTCCCATCAGGCCGCCCGGACTGTTGCCTGCCCCTATTTACGAGTATAAGAATACCTTGGCGATTTAGAGATTTTTTAGTGAAAATCACAATGCTGTGTTTAGCGATATTACTGACTTTGCAAAAATCAATTTTTTGTTTAGCAATTTTAAAAGAAAATGACTTCACATTGTGTGCAGCATCGCTTAATGATGGACATGCAGCACCCTGCTTGACAGCCATCCATCTAGGCATTTCTCAAGATGGATCCATCTTGAGAAATGCCAAGATGAACTGTCTGCAGTAATGGAGCCCACGGAGCGCAGCTGCAGAAAAAATGACCTCAAAAAAAAATTTGTTTAATGATTTTGGAAATTGCTGGTATGTTCACTCGTCAATGGAATATGGCTAGAAGGGTAAGAAATGGATCCAAGAAGCCATGTGGCACTAGGAAGTAACATGCAAAAACAGAGTAACGGGTGCATGCTAAACCCATTTGGTGCTAAATGGGTTTTTCAGGTTCTTCGGTGCCTTTATGCGGTTCTGGCCCTATAAACATATTGGGCATGATCGATTTACTAAGAATCTACACCTGGATCATGTATTTTGGATGAAAAAAATGTTTGGAGCCTCAAAAATTTACAAAGATTTTGAACCGCTGATTTTTTGAACTTTATAAAAACCCAACCATGTGTTGGAATTGAACTCTTCAAGAGCTGAGATCTCTATAAAATCAAGTACATAGATCACTTATGCACGGTCAGAATTTAAAAATAAAATAAAATAAACTTGAAAAACTTATTTAGCTTGCGGTTTAGCACCAACCCATTACTCATATATATTCTATTTAATTAAAATGTATCCCTTAGGCTTTTCTACATGAAACATACTTGGAGTAGGTTAGGTTTGTAATTAGACATTGGCATATTGAGAAAAGTAAGCTTTTCATTTTCTACAATTGAGTTTTCCTTATAGTTTTAGAAGCATTAAAAAAAATGTGGTTTTATGTTGCAAATGAAATTATTTTGGAGCTTCTAGTAAGAATTTCCACTAGATGATTGGTTTCTAGCTATGCCAAGGTCCACACACATTGTAGATGAGTTTTATTTTGACAATGATTGGCTCTTCTCTATCAAATTGGAACATGTAATGTGGTAGTCCCAAAATTGGTTATGGGATCAGCTTTGAGGTTGATGTTTGACCCTTAGGTTATCATATCACAATAGATTGATCTCAAGTTCGACTTCCACAAGGTCTATCTCCATCTTGCTTATAGGAAAAAAAAAAAGATCAGCCCTTAGCTACCACCATTTTGTCTCAAAAGAGCCCACAAGAGCTCCGCTCATCTGATAAGCGGTGGCTCGCGAATGTCACCAAGTTGACGGAACATCATAAGTTCAAAATTCATGGGTTCCTTGTGGTAAGGTCGAAGATGGGTGTACTCCTCGATGGGCAGGGGCACCTCAAGGGTTTTACCAACAGGATGAGGGCCACATTGGGTGAGAGGGGGGGAAGGGGTTGTCCCTTGGATTATAAAAAAAAAAAAACTTGGCTCAAAAGCCACCTCGCAAGATTGACTTAGTTTAGCTTAGATTTTAAGGGCTTGTCTAAGATTAACATATATGTTCAGGTTGGGTTTAGTTAAATTGGCTTGGATGCAGAGTGAGTCTAGGAAATGATCAGAAATTGGCTAATAAGTCTAAACCCAAAACCTAGAATCCAACACGGTCTTAGGTCAATGAGACGTCAATACAAAGGGAACTAAATGGAGTTATGATTCGAGATGGGTGGTCATATGTAATTGATAAATATAATTTGCCTCTTTTTTTTTTCTTTTGGCCAATTTTAATCCAATTTGATGCACAACCGGGGACAGGTTCAGTTGGTCATTGAAGACAATGGTAAGGGTATATTGGACCTTTAAATATATTTTTGTTTCTTTACCTTTTTTGTCCCATCCACAGTAACGGCTCGTACGTCATCTATAATATATGTACGAGATATATCTTCATGGATTGAAGCCCTTTTTAACAACCAAGAAAAATTGAAAAATATCCACTATATATGAAGCAATTATCCACTTTTTATTGGCAAATAATTGTTGGATTCTTAGGTCAAGTTCCATATGTTTGTAGCCCACGTGGAAAGATAAGGACTGGTTTTGATGATATTCCCATGTTTTCCCATAACTTTAAAAAAAAAAGGATCCCATCCTTCGACATAGGATGGGTTCCATCCTCCGTGGAAGCAGTTGGACGACTAGGATCAGTCCACACCTAGGTGAAAATGTGGATCAATTCTAGCAGTCGATTGGATGGCTGGGATTTAATGTAGGATGGAACCCATCCTATGTCAAATGACTGATCCATGAATGATTTAACTATTTGTAGGTTGGACTATAATTATTAAAAACTTTTTTTTTTTTTAAAGTCCAGTTGGGTTTAGGCTGACCCCTATCAGAACAACAGCCGCCCATATGGCAGAGGGATTCGATCCTCGGCCTTCAGCTTGACCAGCTTGACACAGGACTCTGCTTATCACATGGGATACCACCTGGGTGGTGTTATTTAAAACTTCTGGCTGCATGAGGAAACTCGTTTCTTTGTAGAAGCGAAAAACTTCACTTTTTCAAAAAGAGAGGAAACCCACTTCTAAAAACTAGATTTTCTTTTGTGGGAAGCCCACTTTCTCTTGGTTTCCTAAATTGAGTCCATTCATTTTTTCTTAAAGTTTCTCTCTTGTTTGTTTTTGTTACTTCCACTTGCTTCCCCTCACTTTTTATGTTTTTCATATTAAAAAATTATAAAGTTTTTTTATAACAAGCTTGCATGTTGGTTTTATATTCTTTTGCAATTGTGTTTACATGATTTCTTATTTGCTTTCACCCATGATTCATATGTATTTCATTTTCATTTTTTTATGCACTTGCATAATCTCTGTACTTCCAACATTGGCTCTCCCGCTTCTCCTTCACGCATAGCTTGTGGTATACATTTCCTTCCCTCGTAACTATGGGTTGTACTATTTACAATTCTTTCTTGGAGTTTAATGGACAAGGTTGTGGATGATGGATTCATCATCGCCATCTCATCCACTACAAAAAAAATGTTAATTAGCGACAGACATTTGCGATGAATTTTTTCTGTCGCAAATTAGCGACAGATTGGCAAGAGAAAACAATATGTCGCTAAACTGCGAAATATTTATGGAATCAGCAACAGAAAAAATTCTATCACGATTCTGTCGCTAATTAGCGACAAACGATGAAAAAATTCTGTTGCAAAGGTCTGTTGCTAATTAGCGACGGATTTTTTCTTTGTCGCAACTTAGCGACGAATTTACGATGTAATATTTTTGTCGCTAAGTCAGTCGCTAGTTTTCGATAAAAACTGAGCGTGAAATTCTCCCTCACTGCCTTTTTCTCTCTCTGATTAACCCCAAATCTGTGACGCCTCGTTGTAACCACCACCGACCCACAAATGCATGTCGCCTTCAGCTCGCGATTCTCCTTCGAGTTCTTCACCAGAAGGCGGATCTTTCTGATGGCACTCTGTTGAATGGAGACTGACGACGATCTGAGTGTCGAGATGAACAGGCTGATCGTCGGCTCGAGATCCTCCACGTCTATGCTCTCCATAAACCCTAGAATCTCTTCCTTCTCTTCCGACGGTCGTTCCCCAAACTCCAGCGAAGAGGCAGCAGCGTCCCGATCAGCCTCGTCAGATCCGGTCGGAATCGAGACGAGACACTGGAGCTCCTGGACGACCCAAAAAGAAGAAAAAGAAGAAAGAGAGGAAAAGAGGGCAATTTTCCTCCTCTTCTTTTCGTACTCCTTGCCTCCAAAGATGCCCAAGCTCCATGCTAGGGTATTCCAAAAACTCACCAATCCTTCACGTCGTTCTCTCCAGAATGGTTGTCGCAACAGGTAGTTTTTTATCGAATCTCTGCTCTCGTCTTGCTTTTTTGCACTCACTCATTTGTTGCCCTTTGTTCTCTCGTTCTAGTGTTCTGCACAGTCGTTTCGTCTTTGTTGATCGTTTATAGTGCTCTCAGTGTGATGGATAACATGTGTTTGTTTGTTTTGTTGTTTGGATTTTTCTTTTCGTTTTGTGTACAGGTGAGAGAGAGATCCAAAAGACTTACTGGATCGAGCACTCTGTAGATCTAACAGTCCAGGCGATGATGCTTGACTCCAAGGCTATCGATCTTGACAAAGAAGAGTGGCTTGAGGTCTTCCTTCCCTTCTTTTTCTTGTCTTTGCTGGTTTTTCTTTGGTATGTATTTGATACTTTTGGTAATGTTTTCTCAATTTGAGTTTGACGAGTCTGGTAGTTTTTATTTTTTTGAAGCTCAGATGCTGTAATGTTAAGGCCTGAACTTCAAACTCTGTATATAGCATATGGGTTATTCTGCATTTGATTTATCTTCTCACACTTGCTTACAGAGAAGTGTATTACTTTGTAGTATTGCACAACTACCTCTCAGTTTGGTATTAAGCATTTCACGATGGTGGGTTGAAATTTAATTTAATTCATGGGCATCGCAAAATGAGGTAGGGGAGCCCACGAGCCGGGCAAGGTCGATGTCTCCAGAGTCAGCGAGCGGCGACGTGTCGGAAGGCGAAAGATCGGCGTGGAGTAAGAACTTGGAGCGCAGGGTCCGCATGGATAGAGCTCTGGTGGCTTTGGACTTTGCCAAATCAACAACAGAGTGTGTCGGAATCTGCGATAGGTAAACCATGGTCTCAGAGAAAATGCGAGCTCAGTCACTCGGTTTCGGACTCGAACAAGCGATCTCTCGATCGTTTGGTACACCCTCCTCCTCTTCCTCTAGCGACTCAGACTCAACCTTGTGAATCTGCTCGCTTAATTGCAGTTGCAAGTAGACATTTGCTTTTGCTTTTGCTTTTTGAGGTGCCTAAGGTGTGAAACTGTAACATATGAGCAAACATTACTAGTATTCTCCAATTCCATGGCCATGTATGGTGTATTATTCTTTGTTTTTTATTGGTTTGGTATCTAAGATTGTTGTATATTTGTGAAGACTTGTTTTAGAATCCATAATTTATCAGCATGTATGTTAGTAATGATCAGTAGAATGGATTATTTCTATCATGTTCTAAGTAATTGCCTTTTTCTTCTCCTGTTTTCTTATTTCTCTCTTCTCTTCTCCTATCTTCTTATCAATAAGGGATTGATTTTGAATGGAACAAGGAATGGCAGAGACATTTAATTAAAAGGATTGAATTGTTAGGATGAGATAACTTTCTATGTGATCTTTAGCCAATGGTGACATGAAACATATCGAATCATGGGTGTTTGCTCAGTTTTTTTGTTTCTCAAAATTTTAAATGATGATATTTCCTGTTAGTGGAGAAAAACAGCCTTTTTGTCTCCCCTCTGAAGTTGGACTATGCAAATCAAATTTGCTTGTTTAAAGTTGGATCAATATTTTGAAATCATATGAGTATGTTAGAATCACATATAAAGTTTTTTTACTGCCTTAGAACACATATGAACATGATAAAATCACATATAAAGTTTTTTTACTGCCTTAGAACACATATGAGCATGATTGAAGCACATATAAATTTTTTTTACTGCCTTAGAACACATATGAGCATGATAGAATCACTATGCAAGTTTTTTGACTGCCTTAAAACACATATGAGCATGATTGAAGCACATATAAAGTTTTTTTACTGCCTTAGAACACATAAGAGCATGATAGAATCACTATGTAAGTTTTTTTACTGCCTTAGAATACATATGAGAATGATTGAATTAATATGCAAGTTTTTTATTATTTTATAACACATATGAGCATTTTGTTTATAAATATTAATAGTTTGGTTCTCTTGTAGGATGCTGAAAATGATCAACGTAGAGGAGCTGACAGAGGTATGGAGGGAGGGGTAGATAGAGAAAATGAAGAGGATGATGCCCCGAATCTTGACGACGATTAGTTTCATGTATTTAATTTGTTTGGCGTACTTGTAATTAATTATAACTTGGCAAAGGTTGTATTTGATTGTTTAACTTAGAACCTATGTTAATTTTGTTTCACCTGTATATGCATTTTATTTTTTATAAGCAAGTTATATGAATTGTATTAGGAGAAATTTTTCTCGAGTTTCATAATTCATTTTTTTTAATTATTTTTAAAATTAGCGATGAATTATTTTCGTCGCCAAGCCGTCGCCAATTTCAATCAGGCGATGGTTTGCGACGAACTTTAATCTGTCACTAACTTGCCGACAAAAAGTTAGTGACGAAGTTTATCTGGATATAGTTTGTCGCTATTTAGCGACAGATTAAAGTTCGTCGCTAATCCATTGCTAAATGGCGACAAACTGATGACAGATAAATCCCAGCATAATTTAGCGATTAGGATTATGCGACGGACGCTATCCATCGTGAATTCGTCGCTAAACACGTTAGCGACAGAATTTGAGATGGATTAGCGACAGATAGCGCCCGTCGCGAATTGGCATTTTTTTTGTAGTGATCGTAACATAATTGTGTTTGCACTACAAGGAGCTAGTGCAGAAGCTTGAGGTCTCTCTCTCTCTCTCTCTCTCTCTCACACACACACACACACACACACACACCTCATGATTGTGTCGTGTAATACATCCTTACTCGTTGAGATTGCTCTACAATGTTATTTCAAGAAAAAAGTTTTTTGCTTTTGTTTGGTTGATAAAAGAAAAAATGTATCATTCTTTTCAAGCATGGGTGAGCAAGTGTAACTATCAAATTGTATGTACTTTTATATTTTATATGTACTTTTTAATGAAACCTGACACGTTGGCAGCCCTACAGTAGGTCTAGTTAGACTCGAACTCAGACCTGCTATTAGCATCTCAGAGCCAGATCTGGGTCTTGGCTTGCCTTAGTCGAATGAAAGACGAGTCAGTTACACCCTAGTTGTTAGGAAACTTTAAGCACATAAACTAGTTTACTCAAACCAAAGTTGCGCTTAAATGAGCCAAATCTATAGAAAGATTGGATGATTCTAAGAAAATATTAGCTTATTGTAACACTTAAGATTTTTTTATAATTTTCTAACAAATAAAAATGAAATTTATGTCACAAATTTGGTTTGAATTTGAAAATAAGACCAATATATAGAGTGGGATGCCCCTTATGTGGGCCCTCTTGGATCGTGAAGTCTAATATAAAAATGACTCAAACAAGCTCAAGGCCATCCAAGGGAAGGACATCTCTACCTACTTTCCTATTTTCATATTTTTAGCTTAGTCAAATTATTAATTTGTTTTTTTATTTCATTAAAAGACCTAGTTAGTCAACTTGTTTAATTGTCTCTTTATTGTGTAAGAATCTTAATTAGCTAGGATTCATAAATTAACATGTAATTTAGATAAAATTCAAATTAGATAAGAACTAATTAGAGTTTCCTTATTCAATATAAAAATACATGAAGAAAACTACTCAAAGAGCCTCATACCTCCCTCCTCCCATATGCCCCTCATTTACTCTTTTTCTCTTTCTTTTTTCCTCTCTCTCTCTCTCCATCTTCCTTCTTCCTCCCTCATGCCCCTCTCTGAAGAAAAACTTCATTGAAGTTGGTAGGGATTACATATCCTTGGTAGTGCATATTATAGGAAGAAATCATTGGTGAATACAATTTTGGAAAAATCTTTCAGTAGATTTAATATTTTTAAGGTAGGTACACTGTAACTTTGTATATGTATATAGTGATAGGTTATATGAGCATGTTGTGGGATGATTTCTATCAGCCAAAATTTGTATAGAAACTGATATTATGTGGTGTATGAAGGCTTCAAAAACCAAAATCTTTTTTTGAAAGTTGATTTTATAGAGAAATGTGTTTTCTTTTATAATACATTTGATTTTGGATGTTAAATTCATGTATGTATCAGATTTCTGTATTTACAACATGATTTCATGGTTGTATGCATGAATCTAATGTGTTATTGATAGATTTAAAATTATTGAATAATTTTTCTTGATGATCATGTTAAAAACATGAAGTTCTTGGTTGTTTTTTAAAAAAATGTATTTTATTTTGTTTATTTTGATTCAATCAGTCATAATAATAAATTTGACTATTCAAAATCGTAAACCCATAAATCCTAAACATTTATAAAGATGTTACAAACATATGAAAGTAATCTCAAGCTCAAACGAGTCAACTTTGTAAAAAGCATATCTCTCATAATACTCACAATCTATGGCTAAGATTTTAATGTATGTTAGTTTGAATATGGAAGGACACACAGTTAAAACCTTGAATGTTGATTTTTCATGATTTAGAAATAAAAATTCAAGGAAATTAGTCTAGAATATAAAATTTTGTGAAACATATTCTCCCAAATAACAAAAATAGCATATTACATAATTTTTAGCTCTTTACTGGAATCAAATTTAATTTTGGGTTTTTGTAGGCTTGAATCAAACATATCAAGCCACTCACATTAAAAATCTCAGCATCTAATTCATTTGAAATGATTTATGACTGATTTTTTATTAGAGAGACGAAACTGGACAAGACTGTTCTGTGAACTGAAAACAGTCTATGTTACAAAAATTTTAATTTCTGATCTAATTAGTTCTGAATTAAGGGATTGTGTTTCAATACATAAGATGATTTCAAAAGTGAACTAGATGAATATAACATAGTTCTAAAAGTGAACCAGATATAATGTATCATATTGATACACAGTATGTGGGCCTATTGAGGCTATGTGATTGTGTCATCTTTGGCTAACATCTTTTGAATGCTAAGCTTTAAAATTATTTTATGAATGCTATAATGTAAAAGATGATGTTATATTGTGCAACATGATGTTATGATATGCAATACGATATTATAATGTAATTATGATGTGTTATAAGGCATAAAAAGCATACATGCACTTGTGAATGCTCATGAATGAGTTTGTGGTTTAAAAGAACCAATGTGCTGTCATAAATGCATGAATATATTGTGTGGCATGCAATGATAATATTTTATAATACATGATAAACATGTATGTATATGAGATCGCTCATGAATAAGCAAGTGCTTGGAAAGAACCATTGGAGTGTTAAAAGTGTACTAAGTTATACAAAAAATATGCATACACACATAACATAATTACCTCAGAGCGGTTATAGGGGTATAAATGTTCGACTGGTTTAAAGATACTAGGGCATACTGAATGAGTATCAATATGAATGAGCTAATAAACTTGTGTAACTGCCATAAATGGGTAGTATGCTACTCATGTCATGAAATACAATATGAAAAGTTACCCCGGCAAAGTATTTAGGCTATTGAGTCATGAAGTGTTACATGATAAATGACATATGTAATAAAATGCAATGAGTCATAGTCTTTAATAAAAAATTTGAATAACCTTTGTAGACTCAAACTTATCTTAGAGATAGTAGGTGGTATAAAACTCTATTGGATTGTTACAAGTTTTGAGCGAGAAAAACTCATTTGGTCTCCTGTCCTCAAAGTTAGGAGGTCAAACTACCAATGTGTCTTAGGTGGTATGCCTATGTCATCTGCAAAAGTTTAAGATGCATCCTCAAAATCTGTGATCACTGGTGGATTTTTTCTCGGTCATGAACTGGCCTTATTGGATTTGTTTCAATAAGTCACTTAGAAAATTAAAATACATGTCATAATAAACACATGAGTGGTCTCCTTTGATTCAATGATTGTATTGTGAGTATCCACAGGAGGGTAAGCAAAAGAAACAAAGCCTTACACTTAAGTAGATTTATTTTGTGTTAAACTTGTATTGAAAACATGCTTTAATAATGCAAATGCTTAATCATGGATATATTGCATGAATTTAATTGTTATAATTATTTATTTGAATACATCATGATGGTTATATTTTAAAAGAATATATTATTGCATGTATGCTTATATATATATATATATATATATATATATACATGCATTGTTGTTGTGTTCCTAACAAGATTTTATAACATTCCCGCAATCCTCTTTGAGAGTTCAAAACTAAAAAAATTTAAATGAAGCAACAATCCTACCCCTTGCGTGGCTGCTAAGCAAAAGGCCATTGTGGTCAGATATCATATGCGGTAAAATGTGCGCCACATAATTGGAAAATGAGCAAACCCAGTGATCATTCATAAGGGCTCTGTCCAGACAACCCACTCAGAATCCCATACCTTGTTGATCATTTTGCCATGTGTGAAGTGGGCCCACATGAACTGTCTGTGTGAGCTCACATATGTTAATCATGTTATTGAAATTGTCCAAATATAGATGTCCCATGTGAGATCCTTGTCTCTCCCCAATATCTCTTGTAGTGTTTCAATCATCTATAACTACCAAAGGTTCCTCTCTCGGATGTTGCCCAAGTATGTTCCACAAGTGCTTCATTTGATTCAAATCATTTAGCTCATACACTCCCGGCACCATGATCAAATCATCTTATTTTCTATTGTGCTTGTAATAATTTGGTCTGTTACTAGAGGTGTCAAGGGGTTAGATTTACTTAAACCCGACCCAGACCAAGCCCTATAGGGTTTATGTAACACCTCGAATTTTTGAACCCTTTATAATGGTGATTATTTAATAATTTAAGAGCTAACGATTTGGCATTTTTGGTGGATTTAAAGTGTTGTTTGAACATTGACTAAGATATAATCTCGTGGATTGTTTACTGTTTTTCAGCGATTATGAGGTATCAACTTGTACTCCCACGTTTTGCTTTTTGGTGTGCAATATGTATGCAGGAGTTGTGTAACTTGTGTGGATTCTTAAATTAGATGCTCTTGTTGAGAAAATTATGCTTTATTGCTTGATTTTAGCATGATTATGAGAAGCTTGTATATTTCTACATATTTGGGGTTTCAGCTCATAAATCATGTTTTTAAATATTATGATTTTGGAGGTAAACTAAATATAATTAAAGATTTCTTATTTAAGTCAGCATAATTTTGCATTTTATGAAATTATATATGATTTTGGACCCATAAAAAACTTGTTTTATGAGGGATATACATGTTGGTATAGTGATTTTGTTATTTACAGAGTGATGGATTTTGATTTAAAGTTTTTATATGTTATTTATAGCTTTGTTATGCTTGTAATTCAGTTGATTTTACATATGTCACGGTGTGGGATGTGATTCTTTGCATTTGAATGAGATAGGATGCCAAATCCTTTCCCCTGCATGTGCCCAAATTGTACATTTTGTTATTGTCAGGTGCAATTGATAGCCCTTTACGGTATGCAGTTTCCACATCCATATAATTGTTCTGTTGCATCAAAGCCCAATCCAAATTTCCCTATAGAAGTTTACCAAAAAATCCATCAGATACCTTTATGTCCATGCACAAATTAGTATTAGTAACTTTGAATACTTTCAATAGAGTGAAAAAAAAGAAGGCAAAGCTTACAAACAATCTAGTTGCTTCTTGTTCAATGGAAACTTGAAATTTTTTTTCCTTGTGATCGTACCGTCTTGGTTCACTTAATATTGAATGCAATAACTTGTTCAATTAGGAGCATCTTATGATTTAAAAGGGCAATCTGATCATCTAACCTCCCACACTTCTGCAACAGATTGCCTTTTAGTACCACTAGGAGAAAAGAATAGCAGAGGGTAAGTACAACAAGAAAGAAAGCTAGTGTATGAAAGCAAAACAGAAAGAAACACGCCTTATGCAGATAAAGAAGAATATTATCAAGGAACTTCTGGGCACTCTCCGAGCACCCGTTCCACTACGATTTCATGGCTTCGATCGACTCCTCCCCTCGATTCTGCTGTTTCATCACAATGGCCATGTCTTTGAGAGCACTATCAACTCTGTCGCCTGCATTGATCGCTACCCAAAAGAGCGCATATCCGAATATGTTTATATGTAAAAAAAACTAATTTGGTGTGAGCTTTTCACCATCTGAATCCGAACTCAAATCAGTTTAACCAACAAGGGTGATATGGTATCAGCCACATCGGATCCGAATCCGAATCCTTTACATCCTTAACCACAAGTGAGGTAGTTTGGTTCAAGGGATCCAAAAATAAGACTAAGCGTGAGCTGGATCCTGATCAGAGATGGACCCTCTTAGTGGGTCCAAGATGGTTATATGCCAGATCAACCTGCTAGGTCCAAGGCCCACATATGGTTGGATTACCTTGTACCCGAATGATATCATCCTATTCATGGATCTTATTATAACCTTGCAATTTTAGACATGTAACGTATTAGATCAAAGTTGGCCATCGTTCAAATGTAGATACAATATCATATCAGATTTGGACTCGAGTCTTTAAATGCCTGCTTGCCCAAAATCAGATCAACCTGTAGATTGCACAAGTACCAACATGAAACACTCGATCCAAGATTTTCTCGGGTCCAAATATGATTAGATATGTCTAGGTTGAAACCAGATCCAAGATCAGATTTGAAATGCTGACATATTTACAGAAAAAAATGGACAAATCTTGGTCAAACCGATGTGGTAGCAATTCAATTATGTTTACCAACGAGGTCTCTGCTTGTCTGGTAAGAGCAGCTAGTACACGTCACCTTGTATTGGAACATTGCAAGTTCAAATCCCATTGGTATTGTTGTATAACTGGTAGGGTTCTTGCCTTTCAAAAAAAAGGAAATCAATCATATTTGTCCAAAGTAGAACTGAACCATGTAGTAATGTAGTAACCTATGTAAGAAATATCACGATTTTGAAAATTCTTGTGATATTGAAATTTGAAAAACATGAAGAAGAAGTTGGATATTCAAAACCTCACATGTTTTTATATATTCCAATATTATCAGGAGTTTAGTAATTTTAAGTTTTCTCTGTATTTTAATTGTTTAGATTTTCCTTATATTCACTGAGATTTTTTTTCGACAGAGAAAGCTGGAATTAGGCAGACCCCTACCAGTTATGCAACTATACCATTGGGATTCGAACTTGCAATGTCCCAACACAAGGTGACATGCACTAACTGCTCCTACCAGACAAGCGGAGCCCCCCGTTGGCATCTTCACTAAGAATTAATGATATCTTGCCCCTGATTTTTTCTCTTGATAAAGAATAAAATTGAAAAGGCATCAATTGCTCTCTCTCTCTCTCTCAATTAGGGATGATAGTGGACCCGGGAAAGCGGGGCCCCGTCCCGCCTCGCTCCGTTTGGACCGGGGATGGAGGGCATGAAATGGGGATGGAGGCGGGGATAAAGGTTAAAATTCATACCCGTGCGGGGATGGAGGAGGGGATGGACCAACACTTTCCCCCGCCCCGCCCCATATTACTAAAATATCCTAAATCAAAAAATAAAATTACAAAATACCCACCTTCATAAATACTCTTCTCTTACTAACCCTAACCCTATGTTTTATCCATCGGAGCCGTCGCCGTCCAGAGGAGAAAGATAAGGTAATTGGGTTTTTTTGCTCTATTTGAATGAGGAAAACATATCATAAGTTGATAATCTCTTTTGCTCTTTTGAATGAGGATCAGGTTGATTCGTTTGCAGAGAAGACCACAATCAAAATCAAGAAGCAGTGCTCCCATTTTGAAGACCAGTCCTTGATCCGAGCTTTGGTTCAGGATTTTCTTCTTCAGTTTCTGTCATGCTTTTCTTTTGTATCAGTCTGCTTGAACTTTCTACAATCAAAATTGTTTCAAGAGCTTGGTTGTGAGTTCCTACTAACAGTTCAAATCCTATGTTGTGCTGCAAAAGCTCTTCAAACTTTTCTGCTAGTGTGATCCTCCTATTTTGCATAACCTATTTACAGAATTGTTTCCCTCATTATCACATTTTAACTTTCTCTTCTGAATTAGTTTTTTTAGATTATCTAACATTTCTTTAACATTATGAAATTTTTAATTTTTCTGGCCATCTTAATACTTGAAATCAACATCTTCTGATTGGGCGTAATGCTTATTCAGTCTTGGGAGCTCATTGTCTTTTTCTTTTCCCTATGCAGGTAGGCGATTTTGGAATCTTGGTCAGATCAGGCTTTATTGTCTTTGAAGCTCTTTTTTTTCAATTTTCTATCAGCACTGGTGGCACTAGCAGGAATTGCATTGGTGAGTATATGGAACAATATCAATGCTTCTTTCAGGCTCTAATATTAGGACAAGACCCCGACGACTCTTCTCTGATAGAGTTACCATAAAGCACCGGTCAGAGCTATTTTGTTATTAGGGAGAGAAATTGTTCGTTCAGACAATTACTTCATAATGTGATTAAAAGAAATATTGTATGGCCTGCTGCCGTCATCGATGAATGAACTGAAATTTGTTGAGAGTTGTTTCTTTGAATGTTGCCATTTATCTTTGTGGGACTTCTGAGGAAGGGAAGTTGCATGCCAACTGTTTGATGAAATGGCCAAAAAAAGATGGAATTGACTCCAAACAAAATGGTTCAATAGATTGGGCAGGCCGAAACCTTATTCAAATTTGGTAGAATCTTTCTCTAACTAAAGTAATTTGTGGTTTTAAGTATCTCTTGTGTTGCAATATGGTTTCACTGAGATCTTTAGTTAGAAGGTACCTTTTCCAAATTCTGTACTTGAATGGCTTGATACATCGTGTAGTTTATTAGAAATCTGGGAAGAAACCAACCAAACATAATTACAACCTTGATTTTTTTGAAGAAAACGGGGACGAGATGGGGTGGGGTGGGGTGGGGCGGGGACGAGGGACGAGGCGGGGGCGGGGTGGGGCGGGGGTGGGGACGGGGATTAATATTTTGAGACGAGGGGGCAGTGGAGGTCCAAAGTCACCCCCACTACGGGGGTGGACTAGGGATGAAGGTTAAATTTTAGAGACGGGGCGGGGGTGGAGACCTTGTCCCCCACCCCGGTCCACTGCCATCCCTACTCTCAATGTCTATTCATGCGAGCAAATAGAATCAATGTTGTGAAAATCGGTCTGAATCTTTTATTGAATTGGCAAAATTAGGGTGAGCATATATATATATATATATATATATATATATATATATATATATATATATATATATATATATATAGAGAGAGAGAGAGAGAGAGAGAGAGAGAGAGAGAGAGAGAGAGAGAGAGGCCCAAGATTCCCACCATGAACCAAACCCCTTTATTGGGGATTTCAGGCTGGCCAGTAAGTGGCTCCGCCACTGAATTGACCCAAAGAAGATTCAAAAGTGGCCAATTCAATTTATTTTTTTAATGTTTTTTAAGGGGTAACATTTTTTACTTTTTAATGACATGTGTTATCTGATGGAAAAGGGCTTATTCAATATCAATTCAATTTCATTCGATTTTTTTTTTTGTTTAATGAAACTGATTCACCCAGTGAACCGATTTTTTTTTTCTAAAGGCAATCTGGCGTTAGGCAGATCCCTACCAGTTTATTAGAGAATAAATAACTGTACACAAAAAAAATAGCAAAATTACAAAAAAGAATAACGATACATTGTGAACTGATTTTAACAACATTGAATGGAATACCTCATGTTGCGTGGCCCTCTGGGGCTTGTTTTTTTTTTTTGCGTTTTATATGCAGGAATAACACAGACAAACTGCTTCCCGTTGCTAGGGGTGTCAACGGGTCGAGTTTGGTTTGGACCCAGCTGAAACCAGACTTGAATCAGATTTTCGAGTATGGTATCAGGGTCTGGACCTGGGTTTACTACAAGAGAAACTATACTCGGACCCTATAAGAACTACATGAACCAAACCCAGACCATACCCGGTAAAATAATATTTTTTATCATTTTTACATTGAAAAATCACAGGTCTTAATGGGAACTCGGGTTAGGCCCGGGTCTGCTATAAAATTTCACAAACTATACCCTGGTTCATGTATTAATCGGACCTTCGGATCCGGACTCTGATCTTAATCAGGTCTTCTTATTTATCACCATACCCGGACCCTATAGGGTTTGGTCCAGGTAAACCCCACCTGTTGACACCCGTACCTGTGGCCTACATTTTAAGGTGGCATTCAGTATGCTAGAGAAGCAAACAGTTCGAATTACGGATCACAAAATACATTAGAGTCAGACCGAATCGGATCTAGAGCAGCCAAAACTTGCAAAAAGTCTTTCCTGAATCCGATCCGTTTGCAACCTTACAGGATGCAAGAGCCACGCAGGGATGGGTGCGACCCGTATCCTGGACAAACACTGCCTGGAGTGTCTCAGCAGCACTTGTCTAGCCAATCAATAGCACCCTAATTGACTGGGTAATGAATGTTCATGTGTGTCATTTGAGTTGTATTAATGTGAGTTGGTGCAATTTAGGGTGCATTTGAATGCCTTGGATCCAGGGGGTGTCAACGGGTCAGGTTTGGTTCGGACTCAGGTGAAACCAGACTCATACCTAATTTGAGATGCTGGTACCAGATCCAATCGGACCCACAATAAGAGAAACCATACCTGGATCCTATAAGAACTACATGAACCAGACCTAAACCATACCTGGTAAATTTATATTTTTTATCCTTTTTACATTAAAAAATTGTGGATCTTAGTCGGAACTTGGGTCGGGTATGAAAGTTTACAAACCATACCCTGCTTCATATATTAATCCCCAGATTCTATCCAAACCTTTTTATTTATCACCAAACCCTGAGCTTATAGGGTCTGGTTCATGTCGGCAGGTCAAACCCGATCCATTGACATTTAGTCTTAGGCAAGGGATACAAGTCCCTCTAATCTTCTGATCTCAAGAACTTAAAATTCAGAGCAATCAAACGCACCTTTAAAAGTAAATTACATAAAAAATAAATCAAGAAATCTAAGTAAATGCGATTCCATGGCCCAATGGATAAGGCGCTGGTCTACGGAACCAGAGATTCTGGGTTCGATCCCCAGTGGAGTCGATGTTTTTTCTTTTTTATTGTTACTTTTTTTATTTCATTCGAAAAGTATCACGCACCCAACCCACAGTCGATGATTTTTTCTTTTTTATGTTAATTTTATTCAAATTTTTTTATTTCATTCGAAAAATATCACGCACCCAACCCAATTTAATATCCAAAGCGTTGCACCGATTATCAAGTTGACAACTAACTTGTCGTGCTTGAGCATGAGATGTTTAAGGTCTAATCCGGAAAGTTTTTTTTTTTCCTTTATTTCTCACAATGGAAAATATATTAGTTAAAAGAGGTCGGGGTAGGCCTAGGAAGACTTGGATATGAATGCTTTGAACCTCACCGAGGACATGGCATTGGATAGAAATGATTGGAGGAAAAGGATTCATGTGGAAGACCCAAAATGAATTTCTTTTTTGGTTCATATCGCTGACCCCAATTGTTTTGGGATGAAGGCGTAGTTGTTGTTGTTTGTTGTTATTTCTCCCATTGCCTCGTTATCTATCACTAGGGATGTTAATGAATCGGATTTTTATGTGATAGCCGACTGAATTCGGTTTTGTTTAGTTGCATTTGGTAAATTGAAACCATATAATCGGTTGTGGATATGTTTTTTATTTTTCGAGACTGAATCCGCCCAATAGACGGATATCCGAACATGTGTAAATTCCTAACTTAGTGGAAAGCTATTCTGAATCCGATTCTGAAACATGGATTCACACATTTTATTCATCCGACCTGGACCTTCAAAAGCATAACCAATTGGATTCATTTTCCAAATCATGCTCTGCATCAGAATTTTTTTAGATCCCATGACACCAAACACATTTAGACAATTAAAATATGGGGATCAAATCCACACCTTTTCTGAGCATGCTTCTCCTGGACCCGGATCCAATTCCAAGCTATTAAAATGATGTAACATGGATTAGCATGTTTTTTTGGGTTTTTTTTGGCAAATTGGTCCCTCCCTTTTGGGTTTTTGCAAAACGCTGCTTTCTTTTGCTTAATCTACAGTTAATAACCGTTATTCCTTTGACAACAGCTGTTACATGCCAGTGTGACAAATATCGCGAGATTTACCAAAATCCCACGATAATATCGCGAGAAATTGCCTGAAAGTTTAAAATAGTGATTTCTTGTGAGATTTTCAAAATATCGTAAGATTTATGAAAAAAATATAAATACTGCGTTTAAAACGCGGTATTTATGTTTTAAACAGCTATTTATCGCAAAAAAAATCATGTATTTTTTTAAATAATTTTTATTAATATTTTCTTATAAAAAATAAATTTTATATTTTTTAATTTATTTTTATTGCTGAAATTTTGCCAAAAAATGCAAGATTTATGGAATTTTTTCAATTTCTCACGAGTTTTTGAAAAACAAGAAATTGCCGATAAAAACGTTTGTCACTATGTTACATGCCTGGAAAATGGCTATTTTGCCCCTGTCTGGGTTTTTTCTCAAAACATTAATAAGTTAGGGAGAGAAAGGGTTATTTTGGTCATTCTTGATCAATTCAATTGATCCTAGTTACTGTTTGATTATGTCCCTTTGACAAAAAAGACTAATTTATAAATTTTTAATAACGAAGAACCCTCATCCAAGCTTGCAAAACCTCGGATGGAGCACCATGACCACCAGGGGTGGCAATCCCGTCGGGTTGGCGGGTCAGCATACCAATCCGACCCGTTTATTAAACGGGTCGGCTACGGCAAACACGAACCTGACCCATTTATTAAACGGGTAACCGGACACAACACGGTTAACCCATTTAATAAACGGGTCGGGTCGGGTCGGGTAAACTGGTTGGCGGGTCGGGTTCGAGTAAACGGGTTGGCGGGCGGGTCATGGTCGGGTAAACAGGTTGGCGGGTCAGGTTCGGGTAAACGGGTTGGCCCGCCCGCCTAACCCGTTTATTAAACGGGTCAGCCGGGTTGGCATACCCCTAACATGAACCCGACCCGTTTAATAAACGGGTTAGGCGGGTCGACCCGTTTACGACATGAACCCGTTTAAGCCAAACCCGAACCCGCCTAAGAAGCGGGTTGGCGGGTCGTGTCAGATTTTGCCACCCCTAATGACCACCCTGCCTTAGGTGTCACACCTTTGAAAGCTAAGGACACGCCAGTGCACTAGTGAAGTTTAATACGGTGGTTTCATGTCAACACCATCACAGCCACTCTGTTGGCTACACTGGTGACTTCAATAGTGTTAAAAAAAAAAGGCAGAGACGAATTTACCAATTGACTGCAAGGTAAGACTCATTTGAAAAAACATTTTTGCAAATATAACCCTACCGATGCATTCAGCGTTGTCCATTTGTTAGGAATTGACTATTGAATCATCTTAATCCGATCAAGAAATGTGATTGTGATTTTGTATGTTTGAATATTTACTAAAATTCTGAGTTGTTGATTTTCAAGCCTTAAAAGATATTTTTCATACATCTTAATAGGATGATCTAAGAGTTTGTTTCTATAAAACCAAGGATCTAGATGGCATTAGTATGGTAAAATTTTAGAAAAAAAATGAGAAAAAAACTATAAAAATCTTGGTGCATACCAATTTACATATTTTGATAGTTTTATATATATAACTGAACATATTAGGCTTTCTTTTCTCGTTCTGCCCCGTTAGGCCCTATAGTTTGAAATGTTTTATGAAAGATCTGAATCGTTAGACATGTTTAGTATGTTCGATTAGTGGGAATCAACTATTTGATCGTTTTTTTTTTACAAAAAATTGTATTTTTAGGAACTAAACAATTTGATACCTTCATGGCCATTGATTTTGGATCACTGAAAAACCTATACATAGGTCAGATTCCAGTGATCCAAAAGCTGGTTTCCACCAAACAAATCACCTATGGTGATAGATGTGAGAAGTAATACAAAAATATATATTTTTAATGGGGCAAAAAAAGTTAGAACGATAAAATGTGTAAAACCAGTGCATTATATATATATATATATAGATAGATAGATAGAGAGAGAGATAGAAAGAGAGATGTGTTCTTTAGGCCCCTTTTTTTGTTAGGTCCTAGTAGGCTCCTTTAAAAATCATAGTTTTAAGTATTTTTTCCGTAGATGTGTTCGTTAGGTTTTGTTTAGTGGGAACTGACTTTTGCATGGTTCGAATCTGACCTGTATACAAGTTTTTTCAGTGATCTAAAATCAATGGCTATGAAGATACCAATTCTTCCTGACTTAGAAAAACTCAAAATTTGGTAAAAAAAAAATGATCCAAAGAGTCGATTTCCAGTAAATCGAGCATTTTAATCATGATCCAGGACTGCTGTGACCCTGACAGTCAATCTCATGATGTAATGGGACAAAAAAATGCTAGAGTGTATCACCATTCTTATACACTAAGTACACAAAATATTTTTCCTATATTTTATATAGATATATAATATTTGATGGATGGGAGTATCATGGAACGGCCAAAATGTTGATTTAAGTGAATTAGCGATGCCTTTGACCGACGCTAAAGATGTAAAAAAAATGACCTTTAGAGGCCATGACGACTGTCATTTTTATTATTAACGGGCGTACCACTGATCACACGCGATCAGCGGTGTGCACCTGCCCGAATAACGTTGAACAAAAAGTTGTTCAACGTTACTTCCGTATGTTCTATACGAAACTTTTGATTTTATTCTTCTCTAGCAACAAATATAAAGTGCATCTGAGTGTTTATGCCGCAATACACCTCTAAGTCATCAACTTATTATAACATTCTTCCTTATCAAAGGATTACTTGCAGCTAACTCTAACTTTATATTATTGTTGGAACATGAGGTGCTTTTTTGGTTGAACTTTCTTATCAAGAATAATACATCCTGATAAGAAATTTCCTGAATCGAATCGTTTTGAGTTGGCCTTTTACATTTTTGATTTTTTGAAAAAAGTTCAAAAGATCATGAAAATAAAAGAGTTCAGGAAAATTTATGAAAATATAGAATAAAGTAAATGATGACTTATAGGTCCAATCAGTTTCTAGCATGCAATTCCTAAACAATGAAATAAGTTGTAACCAACAAAAATATTATATTTATTTTAAATATTAAAACATAAAAGAAAACTGGTTCTACCGTTTTTAAGGAAATTGGTGAAATTCAATACAAACAAAAAAAACATTGAACTCTATGATTGAATATTCACTGACAAAAAGACTGATAAGTAATAAAGTACCAATCAAACCAAATACCAATCTGATCCTTTTCATGCTTTCATTCATAAAAACAACCCAATGAGTGAGCTATCAACGGTCAGATGGATCTGGTGCTACCTTTACGACCCTAATAAATGTTGTATTATATCTTTGATGAATTAAGAAAAATTTGACCAGTGGGTCCAACAATTCCCTAATAAGGAGGGCACTTCGATTCTAAAACTGATCTCAGGCTCCAATGGAATTCAAGTCACTTTAGCCTCCCATTGTCGGCCAGCTCTCCCTCTTTAAAAATTTCAAATGTTGGCCCTCAAAGAAGACTGAAAATCTCATTAAAGCGAGCTGGTCCATAATGGTTTGCATCTAACCTAGGTGGGCTAAAACCAATGTTTCCTCGATTTCCAAAAGAATTAAGAGCATTCAGTCGGAAATGAAGGCATGTCAACATCAAAGGGAAGGGGAGATACAAAAAATTTGATAATGGAACTCCATCCTCATGATAAGCTTCAATTTTTCCATGAAATGGAGGAATCTATGTGGAAGTAGAAAGCGGTGTAAATGGCTAGAAGAGGGTGACCGCAATACAACATTATTTCATTCCATGTACAACAGAAATATCAAAAGGAATCAAATCACATCTCTATACTTATAAGATTCATGTCATTTGTTTCCCCTTTGTTTGATACCATTTTCCTGCCATTGTGTTGCCGAAAACTAGCCAAGTGAATACCATCTTAAAGGGTGTGATGCTCTCTACCCATATATTGTCTTATCACAGCTCATTGGCTATAAAATGTTTAGTTTAGTCTCATTAATGCCCTTTACTACTGCAGTTGAGACAATTTTGGAATAAAGTTGTCCTGAACAATCCACTCCTTAACTTGCATCCTCCCGCCATCAGGTTGGCCGGAAACCATCAGAGATGCACTGTCCATGCCGCCTGGTGTGACCCTGACAGTTACAGTATTCTCCACACTAGTGGAAAGAGAAGGAGACACAGGAGAAGGGCTGGCAAGGGGGGAAGATAATTTGGGAGGGATGGAAGGTGGGGCGTATAAGGACTCCACTGGGACATGATGGAGGAAGGGAGAGAGGACTGGTTGGGTGAAACTGGGCACAGAGAAGAGAAGATTCATCAAAATATACATGATGAGAGACATATGTGCGACCAGTTTATGGATGAAAACAGATATATCCTTTTTTGACAAGAGGAATAAATTAAATAAATACAGGGTAGAGTTTTGGGTTGAAACTTGAATTTATTGTAGGATGTAAGGAGAGGATAGCAGATGCAACCAAATATATGTAGGTGAGAGTAATCAGGTTTATGATGCAAGAAGAGTTCATATGGTGTGTGGCATTTCAGAACCATGGTTGAAAGTCGGTTGATAATGTAGACTGTCATCCGAAACACATCGACCCAATATTCAAAGGCAATATTGGTACTGCTAAGCATGCTTAAGCCGGTTTCAATAACATAATGGTGCTTGCGTTCAACAAGACCATTCTGCTCAGGTGTGTGCGGACACGAGAGATGATGAAAAATACCATACTCTTGAAGATAACTCTTGAACTCTGAATTAGTAAATTCACCACTATTGTCAGACTAAAAAGATGTGATAGTAAACCTAGCTTGGGTTTCAACAATGAGCTTAAAATTTTTTAAGCAGTCAAAAACTTGAGATTTATTTTTCATAAGCAATAACCAACAAAACTTTGAAAAAACATCAACTAACAATAAGTAATATCTAAAATTCCCTCTAGATTCCATAGGTACAAGATCCCAGACATCGACATGCAAAAGTTATAGAGTCCGTGAACAAGAAGATTATGTAATAACCGAAAGAAATACACATATTTAGTTGATTTGGGCCTAGGACCCGATACCCAGATATGTAAATACCCTACAAATTGGATATTAGAATATACGTAAAGAAATAAATAATTAATATTAGTTATAAAATAAAATTTTCCAGTATAAAGGAGGACAAATCCATAGTTGGACCCAAATAGATCCAACTGAGGATCCACTATTCAGGGGCGATCCGGATCCATTTTTAAAATGAACTCAGTATCGCGGGTTGTGGGGCTCGAACCCGGACCAGTGTAAGTGTTTTTAAAAGAAAGCAAAAACCAGAATCGTGCCCTAGGCACGATTCTTGCAGGCAAGATCAAGAAAGGAAGGGGGGGGGTTACGCATGGCATAACCAATCCCTCTGACTCTTCTGAAGGGAGAAGAAGGGGTCAGACCTCGAATAAAAGGGGAAAACCACCCCTCACTCGACATTTTGGTCTTCCCCTATCCGTCTCTCTCTCTCTCTCTCTCTCTCTCTCTCTCTCTCTCTCTCTCTCTCTCTCTGTGCGCACGCCAGAGAAAGGGGCTTCGTTGCCGGCAAGTTCCGGCTACGGGCTGCCATCGAAGGCCACAATGAGCACCCTCCTCCACGACAGTGGAGAGGAGCGACACCAGCCTGCATCCTTCTGCCACGACAACCTCCGATCACCAAAAAATCACCGAAAAGGTACGATGCTTCTCTTGAAACTGTGTGAGGAATCAAATATGGATTCGATTTCGTATATTGATTTGCGATGGGAATCTATGGAACGCCCTTAGAGGGTTGTTTCCCTTCAAGAACCTTGGGGGAAGGGCGGACCATGGATGGTTCCCATGGTCTGATTTACTTCCCTTCTTACTCGCCTATTTTCCTTTCATTTGGTTGAAAAGGGAATTATTGTGTATGTAAATGAATTTACAAAAAAAGAAAAACTGACTATCTTTCTTGTTGAAATCTTGCTTGATATTTAAATTAAATTTCATTTTGGGGTATCGTATTCTTGGAATTGTGTTCTTGGCTTGGAATCATGTTACTGGATTTGATTCACGTCAGGGACGTCAATCTATAGTGGTTTTCTTTGCTGAAGGGGGGGGGGGGGTCACATTGATTCTGGTTTCATCGAATGGGGGGGTTGAATGTGTACCTAAGTTGGACTATTACGACTCAGTCCAAACTGATTTCTGTTTAGGATTTAAACCGATCATCCCTATCAGGTGGGGCTGCGTGTTTTTTTTTTGTTCTTGGGCTCAGATCATGTTGGGCTGATACATGATAATCTGTGTCTCTCCTGAGCGAAGCTTGATTCTGGTGGATCGGCAATTTTGGTCATAAGCAAGATTGTTTTTGCGCATTCAGAAGGATCACTCTGATTGTGATTAGACCTATGAAAGTGTTGTCCGACTCAGCCGACATGGATCAGCTGGGTATGGAGTGGAGTAAGAAATATACATACACGCACACACACACACACACGCACACACACACACACACACACACACACACACACATATATATATATATATATAAGTATATTTTTTTTCACTTGTATAAGGTATGCATATATGCTGATTCAAAATTTTGTCACAGGTTCTCTTAACTTATATATGTAACATTTTCTTCTGTGTAGGCATGTAATTACGCTCATAATGGTTGATCCTTTGTTAATCTTGTTGATCATGATAGGTTGATAGTGATGCTCATGCATGAAAGTTATCAGGTCTATTTCTGTATTACATACATAATGGGGTTTGATAGACAAATTTATCATGGGGTTTGTGTATAAGCTCCATGTAAATGTTTCTTGAAACTCTGAGCTTTGGATAATGATTTGATCATGTTAGTCGATCCTTGTGTGCATTAAGATAATTGTGCAAACAAAAATTTTTTATTAAAATTCATGCGGTTTTAGCATAATCGGTCGATCTGTTGGAAGGTCAAATCCAGCTGACCCAGTCAGCTGGACTGGTTGACAGGCCCAGTCGGCTGGATTGAATTGACTAGTTAGTTGGTAGGTTGTTGGGTCCGAGATTGATAAGCCCGACCCACTTCTCTGGGAAATACAGAAACTTACACTTTTGACAGGTGGAGATGCAAAATGTTATCTTGGTACTACATCGTCCTGATTATGTAATCATTAATGTGATCATGGATCGGTTATTGATATTTTTTTAAGCATGTATGCTTGATGAAAATGTGTAATGTATGTGCACACTCACACACTCAAAAGAGGTATGCATTGGTGAATACACGTATGTGATGTAGGTAACACATACAACAAGGATGCATATGATTGAAAAATGACATGCTTACGATTGGGTTTATATTTGCATGAGTACACGTGCATTTGGCACTTTGGCTTAATGTTATGAATAAAACACTACTTTAGTTTTATTATGTGATGCATCGATGGCCTAAATGGACCATCATCGACCTAGAGAGCTGTGGGTTTGGTTTCTTTTCACATATATTTTTTACTGCATCACTTAAACCACATAAGTTGGTATGACACACTACTACATTGTTCTAGTTGTCATCACGGGCTGGAGTCCCATAAGGGTCCCCACAAGGGAGGATGCGAGTGTTCACTTTACTTTTGCATATGGTGTTGCAAACTTAAATAATTGACTTTAATAAAAATATAAGAAATACGAACAGTGTAATATATGTTCTGAGGTCTTTCATCTGGAGAATGGAGATCCGGTCTTAGGGAGACTATGATGATACAAAAACTTTGTGTGCTGTAATTTTGTCCCCTAAACCCGATATTGAGATTCCTTCTTCTGGCCACGGTTTTAGGAAGAATCCGTCACTTTACCTGGCGATGGTGTATATGACACATCTGTTGTTTTTTGTACCAAGAAAGTGGCACATGTGGGCGTGGGGTGTCCCATGTGTCCCCGACATTAGATGTGGAGGTCTAATGTTTCGAAGGTGATTCGGTCGAGGGCTAAGTTTGGAACTCAGTAAAAAACTATAAGTTGTGTGCTAAGCTACCCTGGGAACCTAACTTAACCTCGGGGCTTGTACCCATTTAGTGTATTCGCGGGCAATGGTAATTAAAAATGAGAACTTAAAGTTGAATGCATTTAATAGGGCATGCATATGGAAAGGAAAAAAGGGAACTTAAAGGTAAGATAATAAAAGGATTCATGCATAAAAAAGAAATCATGCATTTTCCTGTCTGCACTAGATCATGCATAATTGAATTGTTCTCTAAATCATGATATGATGGTGGGTGTATGTAATTTATTTCCTAAAAGCATGCTGAAAAATTTGGTTACTTAATGCTTGCTATATGTTATTGCTTTACTGTTCCCTACTAGTGAGTATATGAAACCTATTACATGTATGATTTCTTAGATATCACAAATTGTTATATCTGCACTCACTCAAATTATTATACGGGATCTTATCTATGTTCTTTGTCTCACCTGGTTTCTTTAGAAGTAGTTGTGCTTAGAATTTCAGTTCTGACACCTTACTTTGTTGGTTTTTCACAGGAAATGGTGAGCAGTGAGGTTGAACTGGTTACTAAGAATGGATAAAAGTCATACTTGGATCTTGACAGTTTCAGCAGGAGACAGAGTGACACTTTATTTTATTTCAGTTCGTCTTGCTTTTGCAGTTGTTGCTTTATTTTCAGTCGAATAAAACATTATCTCTGAAATTTACTGTTATTCATAAATAAAGAAATTATTTTGGTTCTTATGGATGATGGTTGTAAGTTCGTTTGTGGTGTTTGGCTATCCAATGGGAATTGGAACTGTGAGGACCTCGGGTCTCTGGGAAGTTTTTCGCACTGTTTAAAAAAAATCTGTATTTTCAAAGGGTATGAGTTGGGGTCGTTACAGGTTTGGTATTAGAGCCACCACAAAGACTTGCAATTTTACCATCTTTGAGTATTAAATTTTTATTTTTTGTATGTGAGCCCTGTCCTGAAGCGTCAACAATTGTGACTCATCTTCCAAAGCCATCTTCTTCACTGGTAAGGCTATTTAAGATTTTTATTTAAAGTATGTGAGCTTTGTATGATTGATTGCAATTATAGTTCAATTTTTATTGATGTGAAATTAAAAGTCTTAGTATGATTGTATGAACGATTATTGTTCGTGATCAACCCCAAGAGAGTAGGACTGGTAAGGGTCTAATTTTTGTGAAAACTATGTGCGTTGTAGATGTCGTATACCCGCAGAGGTGCTTCATCCTCTACTGCTGCTCCCGCAAATTGGCAAGAGCAGAGAGACTTTATGATAGAGGCCATTCACACCCTGATCAAGACTATGATGGCTTAGGCAACTCAAACTACTCAGGCTCTGCAGGCTGCACAGGCCATGCAGGCGGCATAAGCTGCTCAGGCAGCGGCCCATGACCCTCCTGTCGATATTGCTTCAAATGTGGGTGGTGTTTCCTTCGAAAAGTTCCTGAAGTTGGATCCGCCAACTTTTTCAGAAAAGGTAGACCCAGAGGCTGTCGAGAGTTGGATCAAGGAAATGAAGCGAGCGTTCAACGCCCTACCTGTCCCCGAGGACAGAAAGACACATTTTGACACGTACCTTCCGAAGGGCGATGCCAAGAAGTGGTGGGACATCTTGTGAAGGGAGAAGTTTGCCGACTGTGACGAGATTCCCTGGGAGGCTTTCAGAGAGGAGTTTCTAGATGCTTACTTTCCTTCTTACACTGAGGAACAAATACAATGAGAGTTCCTCAATTTGACTTAAAAGACCATGAGTCCGATGAACTACACTACTAGATTTCGGAGTCTAGAGAGGTACTGCCCGAACCTCTTTAAGAGCGAGAAGGCGAGGGCGGTGAAGTATGGGCAAGGATTGAAAGATGGGTTGCGAACTCATGACCTGACGAGTCGACCTACTATTTTGGCCGATGCGATCGAGTCAGCTATCGTTCTGACCAAGGACTCAGAGATGTCTAGAAATGTATCACAAAAGAGAGACAGTAATGGAGGGGATGCTTCGGGCAGAAAGAAGAAGGACCCACCTGCAGGCGGAAAGACGCAGGGTGGCAAGACGCAACAGACCCATAAGAGGCAACAACAAGGAAATGCCTCATCAACATGTCGCAAGTGCGACAAGAACCATCCACTAGGTTTTTGCCCGTTGTTCAAGGAAATTTGCTATCAGTGCCGACAGCTAGGGCACATTGGTCCTTTCTATTCAAACAAGCCAGCGGCTCAGGGAGGACAATAGCCACCGCAGCAACAACAACAGATACATCAACCGCAACAAGGTCAGCGGAAGACCAATGGGAGGGTTTATGTCGTTACCACTACTATACATGATGATCAGACTGATCTGGTCAAAGGTATCTTCTTAGTTGTCGATCATTAGGCTCGTGTGATAATTGATTTTAGTACTACCCACACTTGTTTGGTACGTTCTAATTTCGCGAACGAAATTCTTTTAAGGAGAGTAGGATGTAATAACCAAAAGAAATACGCATATTTAGTTGATTTGGGCCTATGACCCGATACCCAGATCCGTAAATACCCTACAAATTGGATATTAGAATATACGTAAAGAAATAAATAATTAATAATAGTTATAAAATAAAATTTTCTGATATAAAGGGGGACAAATTCATAGTTGGACCCAAATGGATCCAACTGAGGATCCACTATTCAAGGGCGATCCAGATCAAATTTTAAAATGGACTCAGCATCGCGGGTTGCAAGGCTCCGACCCGGACCCATGTAAGTGTTTTTAAAAAAAAAGCAGAAACCAGAATCGTGCCCTAGGCACGATTCTTGCAGGCAAGATCAAGAAAGGAAAGGCGGGGGAGGGGGGGGGGTTACGCATGGCGTAACCGACCCCTCCGACTCTTCTGGAGGGAGAAGAAGGGGTCAGACCTCGAATAAAAGGGGAAACCCACCCCTCACTCAACATTCTGGTCTCCCCCCCCTCTCTCTCTCTCTTAGTGTGCGCACGCCGGAGAAAGGGGCTCCGTTGCCGGCAAGTTCCGGCTACCGGCTGCCATCGAAGGCCATAGTGAGCACCCTCCTCCACGACAGTGGAGCAGAGCGACACCAGCCTGCATCCTTCCGCCATGGCAGCCTCCGATCGCCGAAAAATCATCGAAAAGGTATAATGTTTCTCTTAAAACTATGTGAAGAATCGAATATAGATTCAATTTTGTATATTGATTTGCAATGGGAATCTATGGAATGCCCTTAGAGAGTTTTTTCCCTTCAAGAACCTTGGGGGAAGGGCAGACCATGGATGGTTCCCCATGGTCTGATTTACTTCCCTTCTTACTCGCCTATTTTTCTTTCATTTGGTTGAAAAGGGAATTACTGTGTATGTAAATGAATTTACAAAAAAGAAAAACTGACTCTCTTTCTTGTTGAAATCTTGCTTGCTATTTAAATTAAATTTTGTTTTGGGGTATCGTATTCTTGGAATTGTGTTCTTGACTTGGAATCGTGTTTCTGGATTTGATTCACGTCAGGGACGTCAATCTGTAGTGGTTTTCTTTGCTGAAGGGGGTGTTCACATTGATTCTGGTTTCATCGAATGGGGGGGTTGAACGTGTACCTAAGTTGGACTATTATGACTCAGTCCAAACTGATTTCTGTTTAGGATTTAAACTGGGCATCCCTGTCAGGTGGGGCTGCGTGTTTCTTTTTGTTCTTGGGATGATATCACGTTGGGATGATACATGATAATTTGTGTCTCTCCTGAGTGAAGCTTGATTCTGGTGGTTCGACAATTCTGGTCATAAGCAAGATTGCTTTTACGCATTCAGAAGGATCACCCTGATTGTGATTAGACCTATGAAAGCGTTGTCCGACTCAACTGACATGGATCGGCTGGGTATGGAGTGGAGTAAGAATATGTATAAGTATATTTCTTTCCACTTGTACAAGGTATGCATATATGCTTATTCAAAATTTTGTCACAGGTTCTCTTAACTTATATATGTAACATTTTCTTCTGTGTAGGCATGTAATTACGCTCATAATGGTTGATCCTTTGTTAATCTTGTTGATCATGATAGGTTGATAGTGATGATCATGCATGGAAATTATCAGGTCTATTTCTGTATTACATACATAATGGTGTTTGATAGACAAATTTATCATGGGGTTTGTGTATAAGCACCATGTAAATGTTTCTTGAAACTCTGAGCTTTGGATAATGATCTAATCATGTTAGTCAATCCTTGTGTGCATTAAGATAATTATGCAAACATTTTTTTTTATGAAAATTCATGCGGTTTCAGCATAATCGGTTGATCTGTTGGAGGGTCAAATCCAGCTGACCCAGTCGGCTGGACTGGTTGACAGGCCCAGTTGACTGGATTGAATTGACTAGTTAGTTGGTAGGTTGTTGGGTTCGGGATTGATAAGCCCGACCCACTTCTCTAGGAAATGCAGAAACTTACACTTTTGTCAGGTGGAGATGCGAAATGTTATCTTGGTACTGCATCGTCCTGATTATGTAATCATTAATGTGATCATGGATCAATTATTGATATTTTTGTGAGCATGTATGCTTGATGAGGATGTGTAATGTATGTGCACACTCACACACTCAAAAGAGGTATGCATTGGTGAATACACATATGTGATGTAGGTAACACACATAACAAGGATGCATATGATTGAGAAATGACATGCTTACGATTGGGTTTATATTTGCATGAGTACACATGCATTTGGAACTTTGGCTTAGTGTTATGAATAAAACACTATTTTAGTTTTATTATGTGATGCATCGATGGCCTAAATGGACCATCATTGGCCTGGAGAGTGATGGGTTTGGTTTCTTTTCACATATGTTTTTGACTGCATCACTTGAACCACATAAGTTGGTATGGCATACTACTACACTGTTCTTGTTGTCCTCACGGGCTGGAGTCCCGTAAGGGTCCCCGCAAGGGAGGATGCAGGTGTTCACTTTACTTTTGCATCTGGTGTTGCAAACTAAAAGAATTGACTTTAATAAAAATATAAGAAATAAGAACTGTGTAATATATGTTCTAAGGTCTTCCATATGGAGAATGAAGATCCGGTCTTAGAGAGACTATGAGGATACAAAAACTCTGTGTGCTGCAATTTTGTCCCCTAAACTCGATATAAAGATTTCTTCTCCTGGCCACAGTTTTAGGGAGAATCTGCTACTTTACTTGAGGGTGGTGTGTATGAAACAACTGTTATTTTTTGTACCAAGAAAGTAACACATATGGGCGTGGGGTGTCACATGTGTCCTCGACATTAGATGTGGAGGTCTAATATTTTGAAGGTGATTCGGTCGAGGGCTAAGTTTGGAACCTAGTAAAAAACTATAAATTGTGTGCTAAGCTACCCTGAGAACCTAACTTAACCTCGGGGCTTGTACCCGTTTGGTGTATCCGCGGGCAATACAACAACAACAACAACTACGCCTTCATCCCAAAACAATTGGGGTCAGCGATATGAACCAAAAAAGAAATTCATTTTGGGTCTTCCACATGAATCCTTTTCCTCCAATCATTTCTATCCAACGCCATGTTCTCGGTGAGGTTCAAAGCATTCATATCCTTTCCTATCATCTCCATCCAAGTCTTCCTAGGCCTACCCCGACCTCTTTTAACTAATATATTTTCCCATTTCTCCAACCTTCTAACTGGAGCATCATTAGGCCTTCGCCGAATATGTCCAAACCACCGTAAACGATTCTCTCGCATCTTATTTTCAATGGGTGCAACACCTACCTTCTTACGTATCTCTTCGTTCTGAATCTTATCTTTTATTGTATTTCCACACATCCATCTAAGCATCCGCATCTCAGCTACACTCATTTTTTGAATATGATGTCTCTTGGCAGCCCAACATTCCGTACCATATAGTAAAGCGGGTCTAATAGTCGTCTTATAAAACTTTCCCTTCAACTGCAATGGCATTCTACGATCGCACAGCACTCCAGTAGCACTTTTCCATTTCATCCACCCAACCTTTATCCTATGATTTACATCTCCATCAATTTCTCCATACTTTTGAATGATGGATCCCAAATATTTGAAATAATCATTCACCGGTATATCTTGCTCACCAAGCTTCACTACACTCCCATCACTACTTCGTTGCTTACTAAACCGACATTCCATATATTCAGTCTTACTCTTACTCAACTTAAAACCTCTAGCTTCCAATGTCTGTCTCCATAATTCTAACTTAGCATTAACCCCAGCTCTAGACTCATCAATCAAAACAATATCATCAGCAAACAACATACACCACGATACATTTTCTTGAATTGATCTCGTAAGCTCATCCATCACTATTGCAAATAGGAAAGGGCTTAAAGCAGATCCTTGATGTAACCCAACCGTTATCGAGAAATTGGTTGTCACCCCTCCACAAGTGCGGACATTGGTTACTACTCCTTCATACATATCTTTAATTATACTAATGTACTTGAGAGAAACACCTTTCTTCATCATTGTCCACCAGAGAACGTCCCTAGGTACTCTATCGTATGCCTTCTCTAAATCAATAAAAACCATATGCAAATCTTTGTTCCTCTCTCTATCTTTCAATAAGTTGTCTAAGAAGATGTATAGCTTCCATAGTTGATCTTCCAGGCATAAAACCAAATTGATTCTCCGATATCATGACAACCTTCCTCAACCTAGACTCAATCACCCTCTCCCAAAGTTTCATAGTATGACTCATGAGTTTTATACCACGATATCCGCGGGCAATGGTAATTAAAAAAAGAAACTTAAAGTTGAATGCATTTAATAGGGCATGCATATGGAAAGGAAAAAAAGGAACTTAAAGGTAAGATAATAAAAGGATTCACGCATCGAAAAGAAATCATGTACTTTCCTGTATGCACTAGATCATGCATAATTGAATTGTTCTCTAAATCATGATATGATGGTGGGTGTATGTAATTTACTTCCTAAAAGCATGCTGAAAAATTTGGTTACTTAATGTTTGTTATATGCTATTGCTTTACTGTTCCCTACTGGTGAGTATATGAAACTTGTTACATGTATGATTTCTTAGATACCACAAATTGTTATATCTGCACTCACTCAAATTATTATACGGGATCTTATCCATGTTCTTTGTCTCACCTGGTTTCTTTAGAAGTAGCTGTGCTCAGAATTTCGGTTCTGACACCTTACTTTGTTGGTTTTTCATAGGAAATGGTGAGCAGTGAGGTTAGACTGGTTACTGGGAATGGATGAGAGTCATACTTGGATCTTGACAGTTTGAGCATGGGACAGAGTGACTCTTTCTTTTGTTTCAGCTCTTCTTGCTTTTTCAATTGTTGCTTTATTTCTATTTGAATAAAACATTGTCTTTAAAAATTACTCTTATTCATAAAAAATTACTCTTATTCATAAATATAGAAATTGTTTTGGTTCTTATGGATAATGGTTGTAAGTTCGTTTGTGGTGTTTGGCTATCCAGTTGGAATTGGAACTGTGAGGATCCTGGGTCTCTGAAAAGTTTTCCGCATTGTTTAAAAAATATATATATTCCGTATGTTCAAAGAGTATGAGTTGGGGTCGTTACAGATTAAGAGTGCCCAAACGGTGGCTTATGAGCCTTGTCGATGAGACAATTAACGCAGGGTTTTATTTATCTTTTTTTATTTAAAAGAATACTATTATTGGATCCAAGAAAGAAAATAATAGCTTTGTTTGCATGTTCGAGCCATCGATGCCATAGGTCATATGATTCACGACTTGCTGTATATGTCGTGGATAGAGACGGGTCACTGCTTGCCTTGGGGAGATATAGTCACACACTAGTTTTGAGACCGTGAAGTCAAATCTTGCATGTCTGATGATCCTTAACAATAAAGTGAGATGGTGAGAACTCAAAAATACAGTCATTTTCCAGAGTAATTTGACCAACAGATAATATATTCTTTGTGATAGCTGAAACATGAAGGATATTTTTTTACAAGAACTAAGATCCATTAGATGAGATAACCATGTCTCTTGTATAAGAAATAGAAAGAGTCTTACCATTGCCTATCACAATTTAATCGCTTCTAAGATATAGAGACTTATTGGTAAGATTTCGCTCATGCATAGTTAGATGATTGGTGGCTCCTATGTCAGGATACCAAAAATCATCACCTCCTTGTTGTATAGGCATTGTTGAAAAAGCCTTTGAAAATGTCCCAATAGTCCTTAGCAATATGCCCACGTCTGCCGCAATACTAACAAGTGACCGATGCTCGTGGGTTAGAGTAGCTTTTATTGTTGTTCGATGGAGAACCACATCCATTTTCCCTACCTTGATTCCATCGTCCTCTGTAGGAGGTGCGTCCTCGGCCTCTACCTTGAGTGGTAGAGAATGCAGTTTGACTTGATTCTTGAACTTTATACGACTTAGAGTGCAACATGAGCACTCTCTTTTCTTAATTGATTAATAAATCATATAGAACAACAAACTCATAAATAGTGAAGCCTATCGTGACTGACTTTACAAAACTTTCATATTCAATGGGCAAACCATTTAGCGTGATCTAAATAAGATCCGAGTTGTTGATAGGATGGCTTGTGGCCGCCAGTGAATCAGATAAAAATCTGATTTTTTCAAGATATGCCATCATATCCAATGATTCCTTCTTGATGAAGGTTAATTCTTTCTTCAACATCATGATGCACAAAGGTGATTGTGAACCATAGGCTTTCCCTAACATTATCCAGGTTTCTCAGGCAAACTTATAGTTCTTATTATTTGCCTGACAACAGCTTTAGAGACAATAGCCTTAATCAAACTCAAGGCAAGTTGGTCGGCTTTACGCCATGCATGGTAGTAAGGGTTGATTATCTGTCTGCCTTATTTATCAATTATGAACTCCACTGGTTTAGAAGATGACCCATCAACAAAACCTATCAAATCTTGACTTACCAAGACAAATTCCAGCTGAGAGCTTCAGAGAAGGTAGTTTTCTCGATTCAGTTTAATAGAGACAAGACTTGCCACAGTGTTCCATTGAGTGATAGATACAGTAGGAGTCGTCAATCCATTCGGGTTAGATGCAGATGCAGTGGACACCATTAGACTGCTCGTTGGAGAGGATGACTTTGATACCATGAAAAGACGCTAGTCACCACATAAACCAGATACTAAAAGTGCTTGAAGAAAATATTGTCTCACATGTTTTGGTTGAGACTTAAAGCATCTATTTATAACCTTCTTGATTGTACAGGATATACATGACAGAACACGATATACAGAACACTTCTAATGTAACGATGATTAATCTTGAAGAGTCCTCAGGGCTACGAGAGTCTCGATTTGACTGGTATCTTTGGCCTTATGACTATGATCCTTATCTCTATCATTATTATCTTTAACAAAAAAATGCTAGTGTTTCACCATTCTTATACACTCAAGTGTAAAAAAGCATTTTCCCTATATATATATATATATATATATATATATATATATATATATATATATATATATATATATATATATATATATATATAATATTTGATAGATGAGAGTATCATCGAACGACCAAAATGTCCTACATATACCTGACATTGATTTAAGTGAATTAGCATATGTCGTTGACAACAACTAAAGATGTGGGCAAAAAATGACCTTTAGAGGGGGGTCACGACTGCCACTAAACATCATTTTTTATCATTAACGCGTGTGCCACTGATCACGCGCGATCAGCGGTGCACACATGTTCGAGTAACGTTGAACAAAAAGTTGTTCAACGTTACTTTCGTCTCTTCTATTTGAAACTTTAGATTTTACTCTTCTCTAGCAAATACTCAGTGAATATTGGGTGTTTATGCTGCAATACACCTTTAAATCATCAACTTATTATAATATTCTTCCTTATCAAACAGATTACTTGCAGCTAACTCCAATATATTATTCTTAATTAAATTATCAATTGTTTTCTTGTATGAGCTTTTTTCCAGTAAAATGAGTATGTCAATTGCCGACCGTATAAAATATAAGGGCCTAATCCCATAATCAATTTATTTTAATCTTGGTTACTTCTTGAATGCAATAGATCATTGATAACTTTCAAAGTTTATATTATTGTTGGACCATGAAGTGCTTTCTTGGTTGAACTTTCTTATCATGATGTATTATTCTTGGTCCCAATGTTGTTAGAATCGGTTTTGAACTAAATCATTTTTTCAAAATGATTTAGATAATCATCCCTAAATCTAATTGTTTTGAATTGGCCTTTTTAAATTTTTGATTTTGATAAAAGTTCAAAAGAACATGAAAATAAAAAAGTTCAGAAAAATTTATGAAAATATAGAATAAACTTATGGACCTGATCTTCCTCATAAACTTACGTGAAGGAGGCCTAACGTCTACCCTCATTTGATGTGTGGGCACCAAGAAGGTCCCTCTTTATTGCCACTTTTGAAGTGTGGGTTTGACACTAATCCAGATCCAACAGAAATTAACTACCATGGGAGCTAACACTTGGATCCACTCTGGACCGATACATCGTCTCAGACTATGCATGTTGAACCGACCTCTACTGAATTGATCCCCTTGCTGCACACTGAACCAGTCTCAACCCATTTGGAACCGGTTCAGGAATCAGTTAAGCAAGTCCTTCCTTGTTGCAACGTTGGTTGTTTCTCCATGGCCGACGTACCTCACTTACAAGATGTTTACGATGATGTGTGTAAACCCATGGAGGCAGGTATTGAAAAGGATGGGGGTCTTTGATAACCAATTGTATTCTTAGAGATGTGCTCAATGCCATAAAATTGAAGATGGCACCATCCACTTGTCAAGCAATAATGGCGGAAATGCACAAGAAGAGAAATTGTTCTCGTTTGAGAATAAGTGATGTTTGAAAACAGATCGGTTCATTGGGAGCTTGGCCATTCAAGGTTTGCAAATGATGTCTCTCTTTTAGAATGTTTGTGGCTTATGCGGCCGCGAAAAAACAAAATTTATTATCAAACACCATTTATCAAAAGAAGCCAAATACTATTTGCATTCAAGAAACTAAAATGGGTTTCATTGATAGACAATTCATGAATAAAATTTGGAAGAACTATGATTTCACTTTCAAACCTATAAGGAGATAATCGGGTGGCATCTTATTGGCTTGGAGAGCAAGGATTAACGGCACAATGTATCATAGTAGGGAGTTCTCTATTTCTCTCATATATATTTTCAGACCCCATGAATGATGTCCCCATTTTGTGCACAAGTTCTCTCAAGAATGATTTTTGGAAAGAACTCAACAAAATACATAGCGAGACAATCTTGACTATTACGGATCAATGGTGTATCGGAGGGGATTTTAACTCTATTTTGAGAATGTAGGACTCAAGCATAAATCAACAATACACCACTACCATGCGCAAGTTCGTGCATCTTCTCGATGATTGTAACTTATCAGAGATCCCTATGTAAGGGGCGAAGTTCACTTTGTCCAACAAAAAAGGCACCATCGATGTTGAGAAAATTGAATAATTTTTTATCGCATTTTCAATGCTCAATAGGCTTCATGACATGAATGCCATGGCCTATTCTATCACAATTTTGGACCACTCCATGATTTGGTTTACTTTGGGGCTTGGGGGACCCCACACATTAAAATATTGAAGATTTGAACTATGGTGGTTAAGGGATCCTAGTTTTTTAGATTTGATATGGAAGTGGTGGATGGAGGCTCCTAGCTTGGAGAGGTGAGCTCATTCAAAATTGGTTTTTGTGAGAACAAAGTTGATTGAATAGAACAATTAGATCCACGGTCTAGCAAAATTCAATGCAATAAAAGAATGGGAGTTTCAACTCATATCACTCTAACAACAAGAAGAGAGGGAGGTGGGCGTGGAACGGGCAATCATGCTAAAATGGGAGCATAAAAATTGACCCAAATTATTTGTGAATGGCGAATGAGAGTGCATTAAGTGGAAACAACGGGCCAAGGCACATTAGCTCAAATGGAAGGAGCTAAACACCAAGTACTTCCACATGTGTGCCTCAAATAGAAGGCGATCTAAGAATACACAATCTATGATGATTAGAGGAATGTCATACCAAGGTTTGCATATTCTACCTAATGCCACCATGTACTTTATAGACTGTTTTTCTCATTGTATTGATTTATCCTATGATATGTCGAGTATGACTTTCAAAAGCTTGAGTGAGGAGGCTTATAGGGGTACTGTTGAAAATTTCTCAATCGACGAAATCAAATAGGTGGTGTGGAGTTTGCCTAATGGCGAGACTGGGGTTAAATGTTTTCCCAATCGAATTCTTTAAAGAATCTTGGGATGTTGTAAAAGATGACCTTCTACACATGATGATGGATTTTCATTCCAATGCAAAATTGCTACAAGCATTAGGTAAATCGCTACTTATACTCATTCTTAAAGATGCACATGCCGAAGCGATTGAGAGGTTTAGGTCAATCTCATTGGTAGGCACGGTTTTTAAAATCATCTCCAAAATCCTAGCAGTAAGAATCAAGCTCATTGTGAGACCACTCATCTCGAATTTACAAACCACATTTATTCCTAGAAAGAGGTTGCATGAATCATGCTTGGTTGCTCATGAAGCTTTATACTCCATAAAGTCATCGGGTAAGAAATCCTTTATCTTGAAAATTGATTTGGAGAAGGCCTTTGACTCGTTAGATTGGCACTTTCTTTTGACTTGTATGGATAAACTGGGGTTGGGCAAAAAATGGTTGTCTTAGATTGACGGATTGCTTTCCTCATCTTCCATGGCTGTGTCCATTAATGAGGAGCGAAACGACTTCTTCAAACCCAAGAGGGGATTAATTGCGTCAGGGAGACCCTCTATCACTACTCTTTATTATGACAATTGAGGCTCTTTCTGTTATGTTATCTTCTGCAGAGGAGCAAGGCATATTTATAGGTTGCAGGTCTCTAACAATGTTTTAGTATCTCTTTGTGTTTGGTGAAGAGTCCAAACATAATTTGTGGGTTTTATGGATCATTCTTAGATGTTTTGCTGATATTTTTGGCCTACATGTGAATGATACTAAGAGTCAAATATTGGTCATATCTTTCATGAGACAGGTTCACTACCCATGAAGTACCTTGGATTACCTTTGCATTTGGGTGTTTCAAGGGAGATTCATTAGTCATTTAGAAGATATGGTCACCAATAAGGTTTAAAATTGCGCTAATAGCCTCTTATCTAGAGCGTGTCTTATCAATTTGGTGAGGTTCAA